>NC_133620.1:26950884-27005884 GCF_048593235.1 Sminthopsis crassicaudata
AAAGGGATTGGGAAGGAATTTCTCTTTAAGGAAATGGAAGTACTCCGGCCTCTTTCCAGTATCCACCAACCTCTCTTTCCTAAGCTCTTACATTCCACGCTGATTCCTTGGCTGAGCCACAAAGTCCTATAAAAAGTAATGTATTTCTGGAGGCAACATGGCATGAGAGAAAGACCATCTGGCTCTACTGCCAGAACACGTCTCTGTGGCACCCTCTATCCTCAGTGACATCCACAGCCCCTCAAAGAGATCTGACGCAACTATCCATGTAGGAAATACTAAGTGGATGAAGAATAAGCAGACTATGGTATGTAGCTAAATGAAGTCCCTCCTTACAGTAATCTTACACAAAACCTGTAACTGAACCAGGACTGAATAAGAAAAAGAAAGTCGACTGGATTTTATTTGTGGTCCTTCCTTCCTTCCTTCCTTCCTTCCTTCCTTCCTTCCTTCCTTCCTTCCTTTCTTCCTTCCAGTCTTTTCAATGATCCCAAGATGTTGGCTGAATTAATTAATTGCTTAATTAATGTGGCCAGAGAGCTGGTCATTCATCTTCTTTCTCTTCATTTCCACTGATGAAACCATAGCAATTTCTGGTGTTGACCCATTAGACAAGAACCTTGGTGGGGGAAAACTTTTTTCTAGATCTCTAGGAGCTGAGCTGTGGCTATTGAGAAGGCAGGGCCAACAGCACTTGCAGAAGAAGTTTTCAGGTCTCATCTTCCAGGATGACAGCGACAAGGCGGGAAGTAGTTTGGGCTGGGGAGAGAAAGGCTGCTATTTGCGGGGCTCTCTGGCTCAGAGACTTTGGCTGTCTCCATCAGGATCCGAGGGGAGGTAATGGACACAGTGTAACCCAATACAAAAGCCCGATCTTTAATCCCTAGTACTCTCCCAGCAGAGTGATATGGCTGCACCCCCAGGACTGTGGGCCTTTGTGGATCCCTCTGAGGAACAGGGAACAGATATACCAAAACTTCTTAAGTGAGGGTTATAAAATGATGACTTATCAGTAAATGTTTTATTTGTATACCTATTTTATATATCTGTGTAGCCTGGGGTCATATAAAAATTTTTCCAGCAAAAAGGAGTTGCAAATTAAAAAAAAGTTTAGTCCTGAAATACACGCTGAGAGCAAATAGGTTGCCCTGCAGTTCCAACAATGTCTTACACAACATAAAAAGGGCCTGAAGATACCAAAAAAGATAGAATAGAAGAAGTGAGACCGTCAAATATCCTTAACAAGGAATCAGAGAGGGTTAGTTCCTGTGTGGTATCTTATTTGTGGATTAAAAAAAAATCAGCTTCACAAAGGCCTTTGAGATCCCATGAGGACTATCAGGCTGGCTGGCCATAACCCTTCTGTGTAGCTGAGGGTGCCTGATGTGTTTTCAAGGGAGGCTGAATTAGAATTCCCACTCTGGCACTCACAAGCCACGTCACCCTAAACAAATCGCCCAATCTCTCTCCGGCCTCCACTTCCTCTTCTGTCAAATGGGGCTATTTCTGCCAGAAGTTTCTGTTTCATGGGACTGATGTGGGACTAATGAGATTGGGTCTCATCGCCAAGCACTTGGAAACCCCTATTCACTGCAGAAGCGTCCAGAGGTGGGAGAGGGAACATTAAGCTCATTGACTGACAATATAGAAATCTGGCGTGTGGGGGGAGAATGAGGTTAAATAAATACAGGAAGGCAGATGGAGCCAGGGCTTGGATGGGCTGGAATGTCAGGCTGAGGGACTCGGTGGTCAGAGGCCACGTGAAATACCACACTGGCTATTTCTCCAATTGTCGAGGTGCAAAATAACCCAAACTATCTTGTTTCTCCCACTGAGAAGTCACCAGAGCCGCCCCTGCCCCCACCCCTGCTTTATTTTTCCAAATGGATGGACGAGTGCAAAAACACCCCCATATTTCAGTCTTCTGCCCCTCAACATTGGCTTTTGTGACAAACTTTCTGACCTCTGCCCCCCAAGCCAGCCCAGGGGCTCAGCCCCTCCTGCCTCTCACCCCTTCTCCTCCTGCTGGTCTGGTGTCCCCTTCCACCCCCACCCACCCCCAACTACTGCTGACTTTGCGATGTTCGGGCACCAGGGAGCGTAGTTGCAGGGGAGGCCCCAGCCTCACAAACATGTTGCCGGCTGTTACCTAGCTCCGGCCCGACAGGCCCCTCACTCCTGGGGCCAAGAACAATATTTTTGTAGCTCGATTGTTATGAAAATATTTGAAGAAAAGCCTAGGCCATCAATAACTCATGGAAAAACGTCCCCCAACGATCAGCTGCGCTTTGCCCAGGGCTGAGATAACACTTCCAGCATCCAGCCTGGGCCAAGAGTTTTAAATAATCGTTAAGAAGCTGGGCCTTGATCTGGACCGTATGTCACCAAGTCCAGAAAGGCCTAAGGCCTCGACTGAGAAAAGGCAGGCCCCCCTGGAAGGCCGATTCTGTTTGGCTCCCATAGACCTTCCAAGGTTGGGGGAAGGGGAGGGTGCCCAGGCTGAACCCGCAGCCCCCCCACAAAGGACCTGGGAGGTTGATGGCTCTCCCCCCCACCTCTAATGAGATTGGAACCTAAACAAAGACAGGGAGAGGTGCAAGCAGAAAGACCCTCAGGAAAGAACTGGAGGAAGTAGCTCTGCCCTCCATCACCTTGTCACCCCCCTACAGCAGGCTCCCAAGCTGACCCTTGCTGAATTGTCCCTGAACAGTGCCCTGAGTCTTCAAGCAATCCCTGAACTCACATCATTCCCTTTCCTTCAAAGTGAAGTATGGGGGACCCCCCAAAAGATGTCTTCTCCCTCTACCCTGCTGGGATCAGGGATCCAAAACGTGGCTTTTTTCAAAGATTTTGATAAATGTATTTTAGTAAAAAATAAATAAATAAAGTAGATAGGATTATAAAAGAAACCTATCTACTTTATTTTTTGAATTTTGTCATTATTTATTTATTTGTTTTTTTTAATGTTCTGCATTTAAAAATGTTATTCTATTATTCATGTTTAATCTATATCAGATTGCTTTCTGATTAGGGGAGGGAGGAAGGGGGAGATGGAGAAAAATTTGGAACACATGGCTTTGCAAAGGTGAATGTTGAAAACTATCTTTGCATGGATTTGGGAAAATCAAGTACTATTAATTTTGTAAAATGTTATTCTAAAAAGGGGCCCCATAGGCTTCAGCAGAAACTGACAAAAGGGTCTGTGTCACACACACACACACACACACACACACACACACACACACACACACTCACACACACAGACAGTAAAGAACCTCTGTATAAACATAATTTTGCAGAACTTCTCTGCATTTCAGAGCTAGGCAGGGCTTCAGCAGTCATACAGTACAACCTGTACCTGAAAGCAACTCCCCCTCCATGCTACCTGAATAATGAGCCTTCAGCTTGGTTTTGAAGCTCTCCGGCAAATGGAGACCTGTCTCCTCCCAAGGCAGCCCACCCTGCTTCGGAGCCACTCTCATGGTTGGGACGTTGGTCCTGAATTCCCACTGGTTCCTGATGGGGAAGAAAGTCCCTCAGATTACATGAGCATTGAGACCTCTGAGGGACTGAGCCAGAGGCACAGAGGAGGCAGCTCTGAGAAGGTGTGAGCTGCTCTCCTGTGCCCCTCATAATTAATAATAACAATATTTAAGATTTGTAAAACATTTCCCAAATATCTCATTCGATCCATACAAAAAAAAAAAAAACCCTGTGAGATGGGTGTTTTCATCAACCCCATTTCACAGATGAGAAAACTGAGGCAGACAGAGCCAGAGTGACTTGCACAGGATCATGCAGCCAGTAAATGTCTGTACTAAGATTTAAGCTCATCTACCTGGCTCCAGCTGAAGCATTCTGTCCACTGCACCACCTAACTGCTTAGCTCACCTGCTGGAAGGTGACTTAAAGGTCACTTAAATGAGCTGTGGGACCTTAGGCCATCATAAAATCACAGCATCTCGGAGCTGGAAGGGACCTCATAGAGCATCCAATCTCACCCATACCTTTAGGGGAATCCGCCCTATATCCAGTAGGTAGCTATCGGGACTTCAAAGAGAGTCTTAGTCATGGCAGGGAACTTACCACCTAACAAGGCAGGGCCATTCCGCCTTAGATGGCTCACTAGGTCTCAGTTTTTTATATGTAAAATAGAGAATCACCTGGCATGAGAAGGGCCTTGGGAAGGGCCAGGTCTAGAGCTGTGAGAGGAAAGGCCATTCCTGACCAAAAGGGTACAGAAAGACTGTATTTTCAGCCTTGTGTTACCCCCATTAATACTGATCTATAGCCAAACTCTTATCTACCATCCCCTAAAAGCATTTTCCCACCTCCTGGTCTTTGCTCATGCTGTTTCCTATTCTAGAATGCCCTCTCACCCCCTCCCACTTGCTGTACTCCTCAGCCAAAATGCAACTTGCTCCACAAAGCCATTCTTGATTCCCTCCAGCTTCTCCCTGCCACTCCTTCCTCTGACTTCCCTCTGCCTCTGCTGTGGTCTTCAATTGGTTTTATTTGTCATCTGGGGCCTAATATCCATTCCTTTCCTCTCCAGAATGGGCATTCATTGAGCCCAGGGCTGATGGTTCCTATTGTATCCTTCTGATCATTAAACATGGCACTCTGTATAGAGGAGCCACTTCTCTAACACCTCAGTAGAAAAGTGTGAAACTTCATTCCCAACCTTATCTTCTTCTCTTTGCCCAAGATACACATAACATTGGGCTGCCAACCCAGGGATTATGGGAGCCAACCAATTGTCATTCCAATCATTGCTCTCCCCTGAAAAATCCTCCACAAGGGGACCACTCAACATCCTAGAATCCTTCCTTGTTTTATACTTGGGGCTCTCACTTCCTGATTGACCCATTCTATTCCCACTCTTCTCTTTCTTGAATACTGCCTTTACTGTCCCTTCTTGCCCATCAATCCTCATTGATGAGATGCCATGGATGACATATACCAACCATGAAAGTGACTCTCCATTGCCCTCAGAGCCACCCATCCTCAGGGTTTTCTCAGAAGTTGGGATATGCTATGATCTACAGCTGTGTGACACCAGAGGAAAGATATTGGGGTTAAAGACAATTTTTTTGCATCTGAGAACATATTGGGACTCCTGAAATCAATGAATGGTTTCCCAAAGGCAGTGTAGCCCAATTTTCTCCAATTCAGTTCCAAGCTCCACTCAACATCCAATTACAGACTGTTCAAGATTGACACACTGATAAAACAACTTTACAGGGTCTGCACCCAGCTAGTCACCCAAATATAATATTCTCAAAAGTAGGCATTCTTCATCCACTTGATTTTCCTGTGTGGTTCATTGGGCCAAATTATTTTGAGCGATTATGGACCTCATGATGAAGACTCTACAATGGCCAAGGATTTAATGCAATCAACCCAATGGCATCCATTAATGGAAGCAACTAAAGGAAATGTACCCCCATCCACACTCTTACCCCCATTCCTTATAAAATATATTAGAGATTGAGCTGTGCCCACAGAACCTTGAAGGGACCAGATCTATCTCCATGTCAGGATGAGATATGTTTGAGAGTCAGATAACTACTTAGATTGGCAACCCCGTGTTATGTGTACCCAAGGATGTGAAGATAAGACTAGGAATGAAGATTCAGACCATATTGGCCTTGAACGCCAAACCCAAGAGTTTAAATTTCAAGTCAATGGCAATGGAGTTTTGAACTTTACTGAGAAAGCAATAAGAAGACACTCAAAGTCTTGATGAATAAATGTGAAAAATGAGAACTCTGTTCTGAAGATTAGTCTGGCAGTTTGAGGAGGATGGACTAGAATAAGGAGAGGATGGAAACAGCCTGAGAGAAGGCTGCTGTAGGAGGATTTCAGAAAGGCCTGGAGAGACTGACAGGAACTGATGCTGAGGGAAATGAGCAGGACCAGGAGATCATTATACACTTCAACAACAATGCTGTATGATGATAAATTCTGATGGGCGTGGCCCTCTCCAACAATGAGATGAACCAAATCAGTTCCAACAGAGTGGTAATTAACTGAACCAGCTACACCCAGCAAAAGAACTCTGGGAGTTGACTATGAACCACTACATGGAATTCCCAATTCCTCTATTTTTGTCCACTTGCATTTTTTATTTTCTTCGCAGGCTAAATGTACACTATTTCAAAGTACGATTCTTCTCGCACAGCAAAATAACTGTTTGCACATGTATATATATATATAGTATTTAACTTATACCTTAACATATGTATTGGTCAACCTGCCATCTAGAGGAGGGGGTGAGGGGAAGGAGGTGAAAAATTGGAACAAAAGGTTTTGCAAGGGTCAATGCTGAAAAATTATCCATGCACATATCTTGTAAATAAAAAGCTATAATTAAAAAAAAAAAAATAGCAACCAGAACATAAAAAGAACTGAATGTTGAAAACTATTTTTGCATGTATTTTGAAAAATAAAAAGCTATTATAAAAGAAGAATAAATTTACTTTTCTCTTTAAAAAAAAAAAAAAAAAGAGAAGGCTGCTGGAACAACCCAGGCAGGTGGCAGGGACTCCCTTAGATGAGGTGGTGGCCATTGGAAAGAAGGTCGTGGTGACCCAGATGGAACTGATTAGACCTGGTAATTAAATGGCTATAAGAGGCTCAAGAGGAGGATGAATCAGAAATAACTCCAAAATTGTGGAAATGGGAGCTAGAATCTGCCTCCCTATAACCCTCCCCCACCTCTGCCCCTCCATAGCTTCTGTTCATTCCATTTAGGGCTAAGCAGGCCTAGAATTACCCCTCTTCTATGGGGAAGTCCCTCCAATACTCAAAGACAGCTATTATGACCTTCCCTTGCCGAGTCTTGTCTTCTAGGGGCTACATTTCCTCGTTTCTTCAGTGAATTGAATGAAATTAGCAATTTGGGGCCTCTAGCGAAAGCTCTGCATGACCCCGGAGAGTTGTCTCAGCACATTCTTGGGGTCTGCTCACTGATGAGTCAACACATTCCAACCACATTTCCCCCCGGGACCTCTGACAGCCAACTCTGACACCCCCAGGCCCAAGCACGACGAGGTGCACACACGCCTAAATGCACACACAGCCAACCCCAATGTCCTCATCCAGTGGCGGCTGGGTTTCACCCCCAGTCATCCTGGGGACTCTAAAACCATTGGCCCAGAGCCCCTCCACCTCCTGCACACAGCCAAGGTATGCTTTGCAGTTTGCTCCATGAATGGAGCAGAGTGAGAGGCCTGGTGGCCCAAGATGGCGCTTGGCCTCCAGTTTGATATTTGAGTAGAAGGGGAACCAGGGGGTATATTTTTCTTGAGCTTTGTTTTTCCCCCTCTAAATCTCTGACATGAACGGGCAGCTCTGTCTGGAATGACCAGCAGGGGCTAACGCTAGAGGGGAAGGAATTCTCACCATAAATCACAGTCAGCCATTTCCCGAGAACTAGCAGGCCTGTCTTTGGCAGCTACTGAAATTCAATGCCTTTCAACAAACATTAAGCGAAGCACATATTTTGTGCTAAGAGCCAGAAACACAGAGACCAGAGCGGAGCTGGGCTTGCCCTTGAGGGGCTGACTTTCAGGGGAGGGGACTGAAATAAAACAGGCAAGTAAAGATAAGGGGATCGGCAGGGAGAGAGGGAACTTGAGCCTTGATAGTGGACAAGGATGCTGAGAAACAGAGACGAGGGACGGCACTCTTGGTGTGAAGCCGGCTCATGCAAAGGCGCACAAGTGGAAAAGAGCATATAAAGTACAGGGAATGGACAGACGTCCCTTTTGGCAGCAACACAGAGGGTATGAAAGAAAGAAATGGGCAATGACCCTGAAAAGGAAACCAAGTCGTGAAGAGCTTGAAATTCAACCCAAGAAATCATATTTAATCCAAATCATCATCAGGTGTGCATCTAAAACCACAGATACAAAACCATGCATTAGCCTGAGGAGACCATGATGGTCAAGTTGTCCAGCCCCTCCTTGAACAGAGAAATTCAGTTCAGTTCCACAGGCAGTGACTGGTATGGCTGGGTCTCGAATGTCTAGTCCCGGATGCCAGTTCTCCCACATTCATTCCACCACATCCACCAACTTAGGCAGGCTCTTTGAGCATCTCAGTGGAAAATAAGAGTGGAGGAGAGAGACCAAACCAGATTACCTCCTTGGAGGGGACAGTGCCCCAGAAGTCAAGCAGATGGCTCTCCAGGAGGAGAGCTAGTCAACATCATCCAAAGCTGTGGAAGAGAACAAAAAGGATGAGGCTTGAGGAGGAGCCGAAATAAGCTCTGTGGCCTTCCTGGGTCCCTCCCCAGCTCCGGGCCTTGGTTTCCTCCTGTGTAAAGCAAGGGCACTTAAATAAATGTCCTCTAGGGCCCCTCTCAGGTCTAAGCATGAAGCTTTTTCCAGTCCAGTCCTGTGAAATAAGACACTATTGTGGTCCTCAAAGTAAACCCTAAATGCGGACTCCTTGGGTCTGTAGGGTTATATAGTGTGAAGCAGAGTATGGTGGAGGACATTTCCATACTATGAAAGCAGGAAAAGCAAGATTCTATCTAGGGACCAATAAACAGACACCTTTCTGACAGATCTGAATTTTTTCCAAACTGACATCTGTACAGCAAATACAATCGAAGGATAAAAAGGAACCATGTTTCTGTGGAAGGAGGAATTACAGGGTCCTCCTTGGCAAGGCCAGTAAAAGTGATGGCAGAGTTGGTGGTATGGTATGTCCAAAAGAAATAAGGATGTCATCTTATGGGATCCTGGAGTCATCTCCTATCTTAGGGCTTTCAAGGAGGCTAGAGATTTATCCAAAGGAAGGCTTTGTGCCAAAGGTGAGGAAGATCATATTTTGAGTCAGACGTAACAAGTATTTATGGAGAACATATCATGTACCAGGCTCAACACCAAGCACTTTACAAATATTATTATTTCATTTGATCCTCAGGACAATCCTGAAAGGTGGGTTCTATTGTTAGTCTCATTTTACAATTGAGGAAACTGAGGCAGACAGCAATTAAGTAAGTTTCCCGGATTCATACGGATCTAAACTCAGGTCTTTCTGACTCCAAGTCTAGGGCTCTGTCTATGGCATTTCTTAGCTGCTTTGGGCCTAATTATTCCCCCAAAAAGGGACCAAGAGAACATCAGTATCTAGAGATCTCTCTACCAGCCTTCTCATGTATAAAACCACTTTCTGAGAACAGTTGTCACTCACATTGAGGCCCTCTTTGACAAGGGGATTAGAAGAAAACACCTCAGCTTCTCAAATGCACAGCAGACTGCATCACTATTATCATACAATTATAAAAAAATAAAGAATATAGAAGATTCTCCTGATTCTTGGATCGAGGAGCATCTGACTCAGGGATAATGGAATACTTCCTTAACATCTTTTCATCAAGAAACCTCCATGATTTCAGAGAGGCCTGGAGAGACTTACAGGAACTGATGCTGAGTGAAATGAGCAAGACCAGGAGATCCTTGTAATGGCAACAGCAAGACTACATGATGATCAATTCTGATGGATGTGGCCCTCTTCAACAATGAGATGATTCAGGCCAATTCCAATGGTCTTGTGATGGAGAGAGAGGATTGTGGGAACTGAGTGCAGGCCACAACATAACATTCTCACTCTTTTTGTTGTTCTTCACTTGCATTTTGTTTTCTTCCTCCCTTTTTTCCCTTTTTGATCTGATTTTTCTTGTGCAACAAGAGAATTGTATAAATATGTTTACACATATTGGATTTAACATATATTTTAACATGTATAACACATATTGGATTGCTTGCCATCTAGGGAAGGGAGGAAGAAAAGGGGGTAGAAATCTGAAATACAAGGCTATGCAAGGGTCAATGTTGAAAAATTATCCATGCATATGTTTTGAAAATAAAAAGCTTTAAAAATTTTTAAATTGTATTAAAAAAGAAGCTTTCCATGCACATAGCACTCATATACAATATAAATATATATGTATATTATATATGTATGTGTGATTCCTTGAAAGACAGAGCAGAGGTGATCTTGTTTCCTGACTCCAGCCTGGGTCACTAGTATTGCTGAAACATGAGGCAAGGAAGAGTGCATTCGCTAAAGGAGTGCCATCAGTATCACAGAAGAGATCCAGAGCCGAGTCCAGAGCAAAGCTGGGTTCCCTGGGTGGGGATGGTGAGGTCCTCCAGCTGCTCCTGTCATTGGATGACACTGTGCTGATCACATCCTATCTGACATGTTGAAGAACCTGGGAGATCCCAGTACATAATATACAACTAGGACAGACACTGCAAATGCTTAGTAAGCTGGGGAGCCGGACAGGAAGAAGAAAGTGGTCCGTATTGTCTGTGGGAGATTGCTAAGTCCCTTGAGTGATCCCAAGCTGTCCTGAATGCCACAATCTCCCAAAGACTGAAAGGCAAGACCCCCCAAAGGTTCTGAGAGAAAAATAGGGGCTCTGAGAGACCCCAATACCCTACAAGCAAGGAGTTATGCCTAAGGAGCTGTTTAAAAGATGCTGTTAAAAAATGCAGAAACCAGAAGGATGAGTTAGTCACATAGCAGAGGGAGAGATTACTATTAAACACTCCGTGTTCTCTATTGGTGTGCCGGAAGGGAGACAGCAGACCCCTCTGTTCATTTGCAGGGAAATGTTTCCCTTAGCACCAAATGGCTTGTTAATTTGAGATAACACAGCAAACCCTGCATGGTCCCTTGATCCCCAACCCTGTTATGGCTGAAATCAAGGAGTCTGCATCTCCTAGGTTTGGTCCCTAAACCCATTCAATAGACCTTAAAGATAGTTAACTCTCTCTGTCAGGCTCTCTATGTCTCTGTCTATCTCTCTGTGTTTCTCTCCTCCTTCCCTCTCTTTTTCCATCCCTCCCTCCCCCTTTCTTCTTCCCCCCCTTTCTTCCCCCCATCTCTCTCTCTCTCTCTCTCTCTCTCTCTCTCTCTCTCTCTCTCTCTCTCTCTCTCTCTCTCTCTCTCTCTCTCTCTCCCTCCCTCCCTCCCTCCCTCCCTTCTCTATCTCTCTCTTTCTCTTTCTCCCTCCCTTTCTCTTTTCCTCCCTTCCTCCCTCCCTCCCTTCTTTCTCTCACTCCCTCCCTTCCTCCCTCCCTCCCTTCTTTCTCTCACTCCTTCCCTTCCTCCCTCTCTCCCTCTCCTCCTGTCTACTGAACACATCAGAACCTCTTCCCAGCAGCACAGTGGCCACAAGCACAATGCAGCTAAGACACTAGGGTTAGTTTAGGCAAGTCAAAGACTAAAGCTTCCTAAAGTGAGTAAACAGAAATCTTGAGATGGCCGTTTTTGGCCTTGGAGCCAGTCTTGTGGGATTGCTTAGTTGGGAACCTTAGGCTTTCTGTAAGTGTTGACTATACCTTAGAAGGACTGTCCCCCTTCCCTTGATTCTAAATCTCCCCCCGCCAAAAAAAAATCTACTTCATGGAGAAATATTAACAGAAAAAATGAGCCAAAAAAAACTGAACCTGGAATAAAGTCCTGGGAGAGTGAAAATGCCAACTCCACAGCCTGAAAAAAAAAAATGTATATATATATATATATATATATATATATATATATATATATATATATATATATATATATATATATATGTGTGAGCATTGGTGGGTGGTGATCTGCCATGAGACCCCAAAACCAAGGGAGCTGGAAAAGATTAGAAAACATTGCCTTTTATAAGATGCTTTCACCATAACAAGAAGGGAAGCAGAATTCAATAGGATGGATGCAAGAACATAGAAGTCACTAGGTGGTTCAATGGATAGACTACTGGATCTGGAATCAGGGAGACCTGAGTTCTAATCCAGTCTCAGACCTTTACTAACTGTGTGATCCTGGGCAAGTCACCTAACTTTTATATATTTCAATTTCCTCATCTGTAAAGTGGGGATAACAATAGTACCTACCTCCCAAAGGTGCTATAAGCATCAAATGAGATATTTTAAGTGCATTGCAAATCTCAAAGTGATTGATGATGATAATGATAATGAAAATGATGACAAAAATAGCAATGATGGTGATGATGATATGGTGGAGTAGAAAAAACAATGGTCTGAAACCAATCAGAATCCAGGAGACCTGAGTTCAAATGGTAGCCTTTATGCTTTCTTAGCAAGTAACTTCTCTATGAGTCCTGATTCTGTCTTCTATCAAATAAGGGAGTTTAACAAGATCTGGATGGTCTCTTCCCCACTTCAGATGCATAAGCTCCCATGGTTAAAAGAGGTCTTAGAGTTCATCTTGTCCAGCCAGCTCATTTACAGAAGAGGTAACTGAGGCTCAGAGGTAAGAAAGGCCTTGCCCTCAGTTCTAAGCTAGTTGGAGTTAGAACACACCCAACCCCAGCCTCCCAATTCCCAGAGCAGCATTGAAGGCAAACAGATCCCTCCTATGTGTAGTTTGTGTGCTAGAAACTGCTCCTTATGGAAGACCAGTTGGTTCCTTATCCCTCACAGAACCCCAACCTTCATCCCGGTCAAGCTTTAAGGCCTGGGCCCCTGCCTCCTCAAATCCTACAGTCCCTCAGCTCTTTCAGAATGGCTGCTAACAAACACTTGGCCCCTAGGTCCTGCTGAAACTCAACACTTAAAGCTGTAGGCCCCAAAATAACAGTGATGATATGGGGTGCTGCTCCCCCTTCTTTCCCCGGCCAGCAGCCTCACACCAAGGATTCCCAAAGAGAACTTGATCAAGGTGGCAGCCTGGCAGCAATGGACACCAGCGAGCAGGGCTAGGCATTGCAGGGCTCATCTGGGGGTGGCCCCCACAGCCTGTTATCACTGAGAGGAACTGGAGCAGCTCCCCAGGGTGCCGACTCTAACCCCCCTCTGAGAGATGCTCAGAGTCGGCTCCGAGCTGCTGAACTTTCCCCACACAGCACAGCCTGGAGGATGTTTGCCAGCCCTTCCAAGGAGTTTCAGGTTTCTGAGAAACTCAGTAAAAGCCTAATAGAGAAGCAGCCCCTCTCCCCGCTGCTGGTGGCCAAGCCCAGAGGGGCTGGGAGAGTTCAGGCCACGCCAATCACTCTGCAGATTGCAGGCTCTGCTTTTCCAGCCTCAAGTAGAAGTTCCTTCAAACCCTGGAAACTCAGTCAGGGAACTCAGAATCAGAGAGGGCTGATTTGGGGAGATTCTCTTCTCTTTAAGTCATAGAACTCCAGAATCACTGACTTCTCAAGCTCAGATACCCCAGGAAGAACATCTAGTGCAATCTAGAGTCGAGGTTCCAAGGTCTTTCCCAGTTCTGGCATTTTGTGTTCCAAAATCCCAACTCAACTCTGACATATCCCATTCTATAGTCTAAGGTCCCTCTCAGCTCTGAAATGCTATGTTCTGTTTCTGAAGGTTCCTCCCTTCTCTGGCACTCTATGTTCTAAAATTCCTCCCAGCTCTGGCATTCTGTGTTCTAGGGTCCCTCTCAGTTCTGACATTCTATGTTCTAAAGTCTCTCTCAGCTCTGACATTCTATGTTCTAAGGTCTTTCCAAACTGTGCCATTCTATGTTCTCCCTTGTAAGTTACCTCTCAGCTATGACAACTTCTATTTTCCAAAGCCCCTCCTGGCCCAACACTCTCTCTCGCCCCACTCTGATGATCTGTGTTCTTGCCTATATTTCTATCATTCATATGGGCCAGAATATGTTCCCTCTTCTTTAATTTCATTTGCTAAAAAAAAAATTCTTTCTTTTTTGTTAAAGGCCCAACTCTATTCTCCCTTCCCTTTGAAACTTCCTCTGGTCCCCACCACCACTGCCTTTGCCATAACCCTTACCACTGCCCTCTCCACTACCACCCCCACCATCACCAACTCAAAGCCCTCTTTTCTTCCCATTTCCCAAGGGCTTCGCTCTGACTTCCATTTGTCCCACCAACACTCCGGCTTGAATCAGTCTTTTCCCATGGTTATATCTCATCCTGAACACAACAGGAGCAGAATGTCTATCAGTCAGTCAACTACTCATTCCTGCTGGACTCCTGTAGGGTTAACCCAAGCACAGGGGGAAACAGGAGTTGGAAGGGAGATTATTTTTCCCAATCTAGACTTGAGCATCCATGACCTAAAAGTTGTTAGTCTCTCCTTTCTTCCTGTAAGTGTGAGCCATTTTCCCAGGTGTATCAGGGCCAGGCATTTCTCCAGATTTATAAAGCACTTTTCTCACAATCGCAGAAGTTTAGGAGCAGAGGAATGATCATCCCCACTTTAAAGATTAAGAAACTGAGTTTTAGATAATTTAAGGGATTGCTCAGGACCACAGTTCAGAAACCAGTTTTCTGGGATTCCCTCCATGGCTCTGTATTGCCGCTATAATAGTCCCACTGAGGGATCATTAGCGTCCCCTCTCTCTCTTGTTCACCTCAAATCATGGAAAGTGAATGTTTGTTTTGGAAGCTCTTTGGGGAATACCTCCCTACCTGTTCAATTACAGCGTGGGTGAGTTCCTCTCTGAGGTCCCTTCCATAATAGTTGGGAGATTCCAGGAATCCATGATTCTAAGATTCCCTGATTCTAAGATTACAGCTCCTTCTGATTTTAAAACATTAAAATTCTATAATTTTACAAAGATTCCAGGACTCTATAATTCTAAGATTACAAAATGTTATGATTCTAAGGTTCCAAGAGGCTATAATTCTAAGATTATGAGACTCTCTGATTCCAAGACTCCAAGATTCTATTATTATTCTAAGATGACAAGATTCTCCGGGTCTGAGCTTCTGTGGTTATATGATTCTTGAGCTCTCTAGTTCGATGCCAGAGGTGATTGGAAGGCTAAATACACACTCTAAATTTAAGAACACCCTTCAGCCGCTTCTATAAGGAGTGAGCTCCTTGTCATGGGAGGTATTAGAGCACAAGCTAGATATTAGGAAGGCTGGTTCTGGGAGATGAACCAGAAACCCTAGGAGACCCCTTCCAGTTCCGACTTTCTCTAATTCTTAGAAACTATGAGGCTGAGATCTCTGTGGAGAGAGACTCTGTCTCTCTTTGAGGCAGCTGGTGGCATAATGAATACAGAGCTGAGACTGGAATCAGGCAGACTTGAGTTCAAATCTAGTGTTATACACTAGCTGTGTGACCCTGGGCAAGTCTCTTCCTCTCTTTGCCTCAGTTTCCTGATCTGCAAAATGGGGGTGGTAATAATGGTATGTACATCCTAGAATTATTAGGGGATAAAATGAGATGCTATTTGCAAAGTGCTTAATATGGCGTTTAGCACATAGTAGACACTTAATAAATGCTGATTCCATTCCTATTCTACCTTCTCCTTGATATCATGGGCTCATACCTATTCTTCGCTCCTTAAGAATCCCCTCATCAATGCTGCAATCTTGTAGGCTACAGTCCAGTGTTCAGGTGGGCCCAGAGGCCTCTGGACCAATCAAGCGAGAATCTGTTTCCCCAAACACCAAATTCCCCAGAACATCAGGCAGTGGACAGAGGCAGAAGACTAGTCGGTTTGGGGTGGGCTAAGCTGAGTGGGGTCTCCAGTACATGAAAATTCTCAGTACTCTGATTGGCCGGTCAGTCTCATCTGTCTGTGTCGTGTCCAATTGCACGCCAATCAATTACGGTGGGCCCTGGATAAACACATCAGGCTGGCTCTGACAGGGAGCCGGGGTGAAGTTGGGTGTCGGGGTAAAACCGGGGTAATAAAATCACTTTAGATTTATTTCTCCAAATTGGAAACTTCATGCTTACACCTGACTAAATCATCAGCCTGAAACCCTAGCCCCACTCCCACAGAAAAAGCGTGAAACCCTATCCTCGCTTTGTTTAACGGCGGCCAATCATGGGGGCCTGATGGATTCTGCAGATGGAGGCCCCAGACCTCATTTGGCTCCTTGTATTCTATGGGGCTCAATTAAACTTGCCCTCCCTGCTCCTTCCAGGGAGGAGTCGGCCTCCTCCCCTTTGTCCCGCCTTCCCCTACTCCCCAAACCCCTCTTCATGGGGATATCACCAAGAAGGGGTCCCAGATACCAAAGGAGATCCATTAGGGAGACACTCCTGGGGATTAATCACTGCCCCCTCCCCCTACCCTCTCTCTCTCAAACAAAAAAGAAATCTGCTTCCCCTAGGAATTTGTTAAGTCATAAACACCTAAGAATATAGGAACTAGAAGGGATCTTAGAACAGAGAATGTCAGGGCCGGGAGAGATTGTAGGACATAGAATATCTGAGCAAGATGGAGCTTTGGAACAGAAATGTTCATAGATCTGCAGGGACCTTAGAACACAGAATAGGGAATGGCAGAGCTGAGACCTTAAAACATAGACTAGGGAATGGCAGAGCTGGGGTCTTAGAACACAGAATCGAAAATGGCAGAGCTGGGGTCTTAGGACACAGAATAGGGAACAGCAGAGCCAGGTGGCACAGGACCTTCTAAGGTCACTTCCTATCTAGCTGATCACATACCTAGTTTCTCATATATAATTCCAGAATTCAAATGGAAGTATCTTGCAGACAGAGACCATGTTTTTGCCTTCTTTTGCCCACTGCTTTGCACAGAGCCTAAAAATAAGTGCTTATTGACTGACAGATGGATCTTACAACAACAAACATCAGAGCTACAGAAACCTAAAAACAGAACAGGGAGGATCATAGGTAGAAAGAACTTTGGAATCTAGTCCAAAACTTTCCTTGACGTATGGGAAACCTGAGGCACAGAGAAGGGAAATTATTTGTCTAAGCTCACACCAGGGATCAGCAATATAGTCAGGAATAGAACCCAGACTTCCCATTTTGCAGCCCAAACTTCTAATATGAATAAACTTACCAGACCCCTCTTTTTTAATAGAAAGACAGAAATAAGAGCTAGACCTCTGGGCCCCAAAGACTGGTTAGGGTCATTTCAAGAAGAAAGAGGGGATTGGGGAATAACCATCAAGACAGGAACTCTAAGAATCCATTTCCTCAACTCTTCCCTGCCCCTATTTCATTGGATCAATTCAATTCATCAATGTTAACTAACTATCAATGTTTATTAGGCATCTACTATGAAAAAGACAAAAGGTAGAATATTGTATGGTTAGAGCACTGGACTTGGAAGGCAAGAAGCCCTGAGTACAAATTCTGCTTCTGATTCCAGCTGTGTAACTTAGGGTAAGGCAAGTAATTTCTCTGTACCTCCAGCAATGCTCTGTGACTTATGTACCAATCTATAAATATATGAAAATGTCTCAGTGCTCCACTAGTCAAAAACTGAGTAAGGGGCGCCACTCCTCTCAGTTGCTCAGGTCTACAGCCTTGATGTTCTGCTCAGTTCCTCACCTGCATATACACCCACCATATCTTATCAGTTTCCAAGTCTACCTTTTCAACAAATCTCCTATGTATACATCCCCTTCTCTCTCCTCCTAGGATTGGCACCCTGATACATACCCTCAACATCTCCTTTCTAAGCTACTGCAATGACCTTCTATTTAGACTTCCTGCCTCAAGCTATTCCAAGACATAATTCAATTGCCAAGGTAAGGTATTTTTTTTTGTTTTGTTTTTTGAGGCAGTTTTTTGTTTATGTTTTTTAATTTGTTTTGCAGCCATGAAAAATATATTTCCATAGCCCCATTATGAAAGAAAATTCAGGCCAAAAGAAAATAAATACAAGAACAATAAAAAAAATTAAACGTATGCTTCCAACCCCATCAATTCTTATTCTGAATGTGGACAACATTTTTTTCATCATAAATCCTTTGAAATTATCTTGGATCATTGTATTATTGAGAATAGCAAAGTTAATCATGGTTGATAATTGTACAATATTGCTCTTGGTTCTGCTCACTTCTCTTTGCATCAGTTCATATAAGACTTCTCAAAACTTTCTAAAATCATCCTGCTCATCATTTTTATAGTACAATAGAATTCCATCACAATCATATCCCACAACTTAGTTAGCCATTTCCCCATTGATGGTGTCCCCTCAACTTCTGATTCTTTGCTATCATAAAAAGAGCTGCTATAGATATTTTTGTACATACAAGTGCTTTTTCTCTTTAGAAAAAATCTCTTTGGGATACAGACTTCTCTTAAAAAAAAAAAAAACTCTTTAGATACTGTTAGGTTCTTACTAAGTGCTAATGAGATAATGAGATATTAGGTTCTTACTAAGTGCTTAAGGAATTTCTGTTTAGTTATGTCTGACTCTTTCAAAGAGATATCATTTGGGATACAGACTGGGTCCAAGAATTCCAAATTATTATCTATAATGTTTGGACCAGTTCATAACTCTACCAACAATGCATTAGTATCTCAATTTTTCCATATCCCCTCCAACATCTGCCATTGTTTTTTTTCTGTCACATTAGCCAACCTGAGAGTGTGAGATGGTACAAGTTTTCTAAAGCACAAGTCTTCTCCCCTACTCAGTAAACTCCCATGGCTCCCTATCATCTTCAGGATCAAATATATAATCTTCTCTTTGACTCTTAAAGCTTTTCATTTGCACTCCCTTTCTTTTTTCTTTTTTGCTATATCTAGGAACTTCCATTTTCTACCATACCTCACCCCACAAACCTACTCTGTGTCCCAGTAACTGTCCTCGTTATTCTTCAGTAGAGACGCTTCATCTCCTGACTCCAGGCATTTTCCCTGGCATGCCCCATGTCTAGCATGCTCTCCCTCCTCATTCCTGCCTGCTGGCCTCCCTGAATTCCTTCAAATCTCAGCTCAAATGCCATCTTTTAGAGGAAACCCTTTTTCAGGCCCCTCAAATTCTAGACCTTTTTTTCCCCATTGGTTATTTCCATTGATCCTGTCTATAGCTTGTTTGTACATAATTATTTGCACGTTGTCTCCCCCTTCATGCCTAATAGCTTGAAGGCAAGCACTTTCTCCTTTTAGCTCAGTTCCTGGCATACAATAGTTGCTTAATAAATGTTGATTTAGTGACTCACTGGATAAGTTCCTGTGGCTCCCTCTTCTTTCCCAGATCAAAAATAGAACGCTTTTCTTAACTTTGAAAGTTCTCCCCAATCTGGCCTCTTCCAATCTTTCCAAACTTCTTATACTTGACTCCCTCTCTAAACTCTATGATCCAAACGCTGGTGCTCTTGTTGTTCCTTGTAGCTGATGCTTGATCTCTCACCTCCAAGCCTTTGCCCTGGCTGTTCCACATTTCTGGAATGCTCTCTCTCTTTCCTTCTACCTCTCAACTCTCCCAGCTTCCTTCAAGAGACAGTTCCAATCCTACCTTCTGCAGGAAACCCTTCTAGATCTCCCTCAATGCTAATGACTTCCCCTTTTAGAGTATCCTCCATTCACACCATATTTATCTTGTATATACATAATCATGTGTATGTTATCTCTCCTATTAGCACATGAACTTACTGGGAACAGAGGGCCTTCCTTTTCATTACCAGCACTGAGCGCAGTAGTTGGAATATATTAAGTGCTTAATAAATAAATAAAAATAAATATTGGTGGACTTATTGAAATGCTCCTAAAACAAATAATAATAATAATAATAATAATAATAATAATAATAATAATAATAAAAAAACTGTCCCTGCTCTCAAAAAATGTACCTTCTATTAGATCTAGGGGTCTTCAAACCTGTAATTCTCCCCCACCCTATTACGATGGAATAAAGATACCAAGTAGTTACATCCAAGCAGTGATAAAGTACCAGGTCTGAAGTCAGGAAAATCTGAGTTCAAATCTGGGCTCAAATACTTACTAGCTGTGTGTCACTGGGCAAGCCACTTTATCCTATTTGCCTCAGTTTCCTCATCTGTAAATAGCAGACCACTCCAGTGTCTTTGCCAAGAAAAGTCCAAATGGGAACACAGAGGGTTGGATACTATTGAACCACTGGAACAACCACATAGAGTGGGATCCTGAGACACAGGTTAAACTTTATATATAGATGAGTGTCTAGATAGTCAAAGGCTGTCCCACTGGGAAATGGGCTGTCTTGGGGAGGTAGTGAGCTCCACATTCCTGGACGTTTTGAAGAGGAGTCTAGAAGCTCTTCCCAGGCTGACTCCAGCTGACTTTGTCAAGTCCATGGTCCACTACTCCCCTCACACACTTTATGTTCCAGGCAGATCTGTGTATTTGCTGCCCCCTGGACTCATAAATGCATCTCCCCTCCATCCCTTTGCTTCTTGGACTCCCCAGCTTCCTTGAAGTTTTCTCCAAGGGTTACCCCCTTCTTTTGGCCTTTCCTCATCCCCTCAGGTATCAGGTCCTCCCCTCCTCCCGGTTACCACGTGCATCCTTTGTCCATGATTGATGTTTGCTGCTTAGCCCCAGCAGAATGGAAGAAGCTGCCAAGTATCTGGCAGAAAATAAACTCTTAATCAAGGCTGGGTTATTGGGCGAATACATGACCATTCTCCTGACCATTTTGCCAAGGTAATTTTTGTTCTGGACTAGGTTGGATTGCATGACCCTCAAAGGCTCCTGTAGCTCTACAATTCTGGGATTCAAGCCACCCATGCAGGTTACCCGAGAAAT
Source organism: Sminthopsis crassicaudata (assembly GCF_048593235.1). Lineage (NCBI taxonomy): Eukaryota > Metazoa > Chordata > Mammalia > Dasyuromorphia > Dasyuridae > Sminthopsis > Sminthopsis crassicaudata. Next base: position 26,971,344 of record NC_133620.1, read on the forward strand.
AGGGAGCCTGGATGGGGAATGGAGGGATGCCGGATAAGGGAGAGGATGGGAGGAGGGGGCCACTGTTCCTCGTTTTCACCAGCAGGCACTGGAGCCCCTGAAGTGCAAGATGACTTTTCTCCCCAAGCATGAGGAGCTAGTTAAAAATCAATAAATCAGGCCTGAACTGTGGATAACTGCCTTCTCCGTAAAATCAACATGGCTTGGGTTCCTGGGAGGGGGTCTGACAGGCCGGGTGAAGACTCACTGCTTGCAGACAGATCTCTTCCTTAGCAGAAGTGTCTTATTTGGGGGAGGGGAGGAGCCTCTGCTCTTTTAGCCTCCCCCTTTCCTTTCCCTTGCATCCATTCTTCAGCTGGGTTCACAGAGCCAAGTCAGATTTAACCTCTGGTCCAATCCAAACTGGACTTCTCTGTGGACAGGTCTGGCTCCCCATACTGAGAGGCCTTCAGATGCCTTTCCCCCAAATCCCTGTAAGATCAAAAAAGCGGGTCTTTATATCCCCATTTTAGAGAGACAGAAATTGAGGACGTGGAGGCAGTCTGGTATGGTAACAAGAGAGACCTGGGTTTGAGTCTTTCCTCTCATAACCAAATGATCAGAGTTTACATTGGTTCTCAGTTTCCTGATCTTTAACTAGATCTCAGTTTCCTTATTTTTAAAATGGTCATTTTAATATCCGTCCTAACTCGCTTGGGAGAACCTGAAGGGACAGTGTACATCAAGGGCTAGAAAAGAAGGAGCATTTTAGGAGTGATAACTCTGCAACCTCAGGAACCAGAATCTCTTTCAATCTACTCATTTTTAATATTTCTTTCCTTTTCCGCTGCCTCCCCACAATTGAGCAGATCCTTGTTGTGTCCACAAGAACCAAGTTACAACACAAAATACAGAGCATGCGGGGCCTCACTTGCCCTGGTCCCACCCTGACAGGTCTGAAGAAATCTGAAGACAAATGGACCAGGGGCAATGGAGAAGCCATGGACCAGGGAGGGATAAAGGCCAGCAGGAAATCCCTCAAAGGAAGCCAGCTGTAGCCCGACAGGGGCAAGAGGTTAATCTACTAAATTTCTCTTTAAAAAATTAAATGATCTCTTTGTAGCTGTGGGTTGAGCTCCCTGTCACTAAACGTGTTCAAGAGGAGGCTGAAACAGTACATTCCTGGACCAGTAGACATATTTGTCTATTTTGACTTTCTTTTTTTTTTCTTCTTGCATGGATGGGAGGGGATTAGGGAAATAAATACTTGTTAGTTGAAAAGTATAAAACTGATCTAAAAAAAGAAGAAGAGAGTAGAGGAGCAGTTAGATGGTACAATATATAGAATACCAGCCCTGGAGTCAAGAGGACCTGAGTTCAAATTTTACCTCAGATACTATGTAATACTGGGCAAGTCACTTAACCCTTGATTGCTGGGGGACGGGGTGGGGGAGTGGGGGAAGAGAGTGGACAACCACCCTTTGGAAAGACTTCATTGAGGAGTGCCATCATCCTTTATATGGCCTCCTACAGTCTCTTCTATTTCTTAACCCGAAGCAAATCTTGAGCTATAAACTGAAAGAGCTCAGATCTGGTCTCAGTTCTGTCCCTAACAGACTGATTAAAGGATCTTATTCTATCTAGGAAGGGAAAGAAGAGAGATCATGGAAGCTGCTCCCTCTTGCTCTCTGAAGAGAAAGTTAGAGATTGCAGTGGGAAAAAGACTAGCCCAGGCTCCAATTAAGCTAGAATTCCAATTCCCAAATCTGATTCTTCGTGACTCTGGATAAGTCCCCTTCCCTTCCCTTTTTTGGATTTATCATGAGTCCCACAGATTTCTATATGTCATTTATTTGCATTGCATTCTCAGTTATGATGTTGTGATCTATATTGTATGCATTGTGTACTCAGTTGTGATATCATAGATATTTTGTGTGTACTTTGTATTCAGTTATGATGTTGTAATTATTTTTATTCACTGTGTACTCAGGATATGGCAGTTACTTTGTATACATTATGTATTCAGTTATGGTGTTGCACCGTTACTTTGTATGCATTGTGTATTCAGTTAGGACATCGCAGTTGCTTCGTGTGCACTGTGCACTCAGTTATGGTGTTGCACAGTTACTTCATATGCACTGTGTACTCAGGTATGTTGTCGTACAGTTACTTTGTATGCATGGTGTATTCAGTTATGATGTCTCATTTCATATGCATTGTATACTCAGTTATAGTGTTGCACAGTTACTTTGTGTGCACTGTGTACTCAATTAGGACATCGCAGTTACTTCCTATGCACAGTGTACTCAGTTATGGTGTTTCACAGTTACTTTATATACCTTGTCTATTCAGTTATGATGTCATAGTTACTTTGTATATCTTGTATATTTACTTATGACATCATAGTTACTTTGTATGCAATATGTACTCAGTTATGATGTCACAGTTACTTTGTATGCATTGTATAGTCAGTTATTATGTCACAGATACTTTGTATATCTTATGTATTCAGTTATGATGTTGCAGTTACTTTGTATGCATCGTATATTCAGTTATCTTCCTAGGAACTCTTTTTAGCCCTTCCTCTCTCTCCTCCCCATGGGCAGGGCTTGTCTCCTTTTTGTCACATCCAGCAAAAGACCAGCCCAGGATGCTGTGAGCTGCCCGCCTGAAGCAAGAACCCCCCACCACCAAGGGAGCAGTGAATGGAAAGCACCTGGCCTGCTACTGACCGTGGCTGTGACCTAAGATGAGGGAGCTGATTTCTGAGCCCTTTCCTAAATCTGGATCTTCTGTTTTCTAGAGGCCAGAAAGCAGCATTTCCAAGGTCTCCCAGCTTAAGAACCTACTGCAAACCCAACCCCTACTTCCATCTTCCCACAGCCTAGGAGCCTCAAAGCTTAGGTTCCATGAGGACAGAAGAAGGGCTGAGGAAAAGCAGGTTCTGAGATCCATCTTCCCCCCATCCAGGCAGATCACTGGGGCTCTAGGTAAGGCAACTGTGGGTTCTTCTTATCAGCACATACTATCTATGCACATATACATGTATACCCTCATGATACACATGCAAACATGCTATGCACATGTGCACAGCATACACATATACATGCATGCACTTACAAATTTTATGCACACACAAATAATAATAATAAATAATATTAAATTAAATATAAATAATGAAATAAACAAATTTGCACACATATGCATGTATACACTACAATTCAATGTACATATTACACATGCTTCACATATGAATGCGTTCCCCCACACCGCATGTACACACAGGCCTGTGTATACACATATGCATATGCATTATGTGTAGGCTACAGAGTGCATGACATAATATACATACATGCACTCACATATTACATGTACATGTATTGCTGCACAAACACACTACAATACAATGCAATTACCCAGTACATACTACACACATATGATGCATGCATTTTATACATGCTTTACATGTACATGCACACTGGCTTGAATATCTGTATTTTTTTCACATCTGTGTTTTGTCCTAGGGCTAGCCAAGGCAAACAGCACAGCAGTAAGGTCAAAGGTGAGCCAGTCCAAAAGTTTCCCTTTGTCCAGAGAGGAATCTGTGCTGGACTGTGGGCCAGGCCAAGGAAGAGGCTGCCCCCCCTCCTCTCATGATGGCCAGGGCAGCATCTGTGTACACAAAGCCAGCCGCTCCCCCACAAATACTCCAAATTTCTCATTAAAACTTATGGCATGTCAACATGGGAGGGCCCTGGGCCTGAATCTGGAAAAGGCATTTTCTCCTGTCCATCCCTCCCACCCCACTCCATAACCTCCTGCACCCTCTTCACCCCCATACCCCAGCCCCCAGCCACTACTCTTTACTAGGGAAAGAGTTGGGGGGAGCCAGAAATGGAGAGCCCAACCCCCCAAAAACTCTCCCCAGGAGGCGTCAGCTGCTGCCTGTAGACCTCCCCCTCCCCCAACTTGTGGGGGAGCTAAGCTGCCACGTGCAAATGTTCCACTTCATCTATTTTCGTTAGTGGTGACCATCCCTGATCCGAGTCAGAGACCAGGCTTCCCTCTGTGGCCCAGGGTGGGGAATGTGACCATAACTGGTCCAGCACATTAGCCCTATCTCATTTAACCCCAGGATGGAGGAGTTGGAGGGTCCTTCCCTCAGTGATAGAATACACTGTCATCCTCTATCAGCTCCCAGATGAAGGGTCATTGAGTCTCTGAGGAGGATGGGGAGCTCACTACCTCCTGAGACTACACAATGCCATTCCGAGTTCAGAAAATTCTTCTTGGCATCAGGCCTCAGCAGGCTTCTTTCTCCCTGTCCTCAGGCACTCCTGATTCTGCCCCCCAGGGACAAAACAAATCTGGTACTTCCTCAACTTGCCAGCTTTTGGGAGACTTGAACACAACTATTATTTCCAAGGGAAAGAGCACTGGATTCAGAATTTGAGAATCTGGGTTCATATCCGACCCACTCTATGAACTTAGGAAAGTTTGTGCCTTAATTTCCCCATGTATACAATGAAAGGATTGGCCTAGATGATCTCCTAGCTCCAACTTTATTAACCTTTTCTGGGTCCCTCCCTATGAAATCTCTATTTCTCTGGTCTAAACTTCCTCATTTCCTTGACTGGGAAAGAATATCCACTACATAGAGTGACGCATTTGAGCTGGGATTAAAAGAATGGGCAACAGGAAAAGGAGAAAGAAGACCTTCTGGGCAAGGGGAGCAGAGCGAGCAAACAATAGAGACACAGGATAGGGGTCCGGGTGAAAGGTGAGACCACAGTTTTGTCTTCAGGGGAATCACCAAAAGGTAAGGGTGAAAGAACAGGAGGTGGACCAGGAGGCCAGGCAAACTGTGTGAAATTTACTTAGGAGGCCATTATTGTTGTTCATCCTTCATTCTCAAAAAAGACCAATGATATCAGGAGGCCATAAGGAGGCCCCGAGGGCAGAAGAGCTGCAGGATGAGTTCTGAAAGTGAGGAAAGAAAGGATTAAAGGGGCAAAAGTGTGAAGAGTTAATGGACCATCAAGAAGTCAACCAGTCAATAAACATTTATTAAGCACCAAGTATAAGTGCAAGGCATTTCACTAAGGCCTAGAGAAACAAAGAAAAGCAGAGACAGTTCTGATCTCAGGGATTCACAGACTAACATGCAAATAGCTATAAATTGTAGGCAGGATTAACTGAAGAAAATTGATAGAAAGAAGGCACTAGCATGAAGAGGGACCAGGAGAGACTCCCTGGAGAACAGAGGATTTTAGCTGAGACCTGATGGGAGCCAGGGAAGATTATAGCCAGAGCCCAGATGGGTGATAACAGAACTGAGAATAGAGAGGAGGGCATCAAGAAAAGCTCCTAGCAGAGCCATGCTCTCTCCTGATGTGGAGAAAAGACTCGGGACTTGGAACAAGAAGATCTAAATTTGACTCTCTCCTGTATCTGATTGTGTTAGCTACATGAGCAGAGGTAAATCCCTTTGTCTCTGACTTGGCTTCATGATCATGGATCATGCCTCCCTCTTTATTGTTGTTGTTCCATCATTTGGATCCTGTCCAGACCCTATTTGGGTTTTCTTAGCAGAGATACTGGGGTGGTGTGCCATTTCCTTTTCAGCTCATTTTACAGATAAGAAAAATGAGGCAAACAGGATTAAGTGACTTGCCCAAGGTCAAGTCTGGCTGGATTTGAACTGGTTTTTCCTATATTCACATTTTGCCACCTAGCTGCCTACTTTATATTTAGGCAAGTGGTTTCTCTGACAACTGAAGAGAAGGCAACTCCTCTATATTCTGAGGAGGAGGGACAATCCAGGAAGAAAGACCTTGTGTACTTGTCTAGTAGATGCTGCTTTGAGATCTCCACCTGGACTACTGGAAGGCCCCTGGAAGAAGTCTGGTATTCAGATTTTTAACAGAAAAATAACCTTGCTTTCTTTTCTTCCATGCTTGAGGGCTGAGGGAATAATACACTCTAGGTTTCCATAGGAAAGGAAATGTGTCTATTAGCAAAGAAAGCCCAGACAGGGGTCTGGTCTAACCCTGTCATCTCCCACCAGTAGACCAGGACCTAGCCTCAGAAAGAACACAGGCCTAGGCCAGAGCTTCCTCTGACTCACAGGCCATTCTAATAGTCAAGAACACCCACACACAGCCCTCACATGTATGTGACTTGTATGCATGGATGTGCTTATGTTACAATACATGCATGCACATTACACCATCCATATACATAAGCACATGTCTATGAACTTGACATACACATAGAAGGTTAGTTTAGATGGCCTGCCAGCATCTTCCAGATCCATGTTCCATGTGCCTGTGGTACTTTGCTACAGCAGAGATCAGAGAAGAAAGAGACCAGCATGAGTTCTAGGGTTGAGGGAAATGCCGCGACCTGGTCGTGTGGTCCCAGTATTAAGGATGCAGATATCTTCAGGCAACCAGGAATAGTCAAAGATCTGAAGGTTTACAAGCATCCAGACATCCATATGATTGGGATTGTGCCAAACATCTGGAAAGAACCCAGGGATGCTGAGAGCCAGAGGAGTTGCCATAAGAGCAGAATGGAGCTCCTTCCAGTGGTTTAGGAGACAGGGGACCAAGAAGAGGTCTTCAAGGTTCCAAAGATTTGAGGAATAATCTCTCAGGAGAAAGGATCCAAAGAAGGAAGGAGCTAGCCTGAGACTCGGGAGGCTGGTTCTGGACTCTCAGCTTGACCACAGGTGCAATTCTCTCCCCAGACTTGGAATGCCCTCCTTCATCTCCATTTCCTCTCTTCCCTGGCTTCCTTCAGGGGCCCCTAAAACCTGCTCCTCCAAACCCTTCTCCAGTCCCCTTAACACCGGTGGCTTCCCTCTCTGATTCATGCTGTGTATGGCTTGTTTAGATGTGCTTATTCACATTTTGTTTCCCTCATTAGACTTAAGCATCTTGGGGTAGGGACCATCTTTGTCTTTTTTTGTATCCCCAGCATTTGGCACAGTGCCTGGAAGATAGTGGACATCTACTAAATGCTTAATAACTTAATTTTCTGCCATTAATTTGCTTTGCGATAGATAAATCACTTAACCTTTCACAATCTTTACCAACATGCCCTCTCTGTGTGGGAATACAGACATGCCAACATGCAAATACACGTGCATGCCCACAGACACATATACACACGTGTATACCTACCAACACCTGTACACCCATGTATACACATGCAAACTTACATATACACACAACTTTATTATTATTCAGGCTGGCTGCTCTGACCCTCTCTACCTCATCCTTTTGCCAACGTCATTCCAGGTTTCATGCATCCATCCACCATCTATCCCTGTCCACTTAGGAAAAAGTTTTTATTTTATTTTACTTATTTTATAATTATAACTTTTTTTGACCATACATATGCATGGATAATTTTTTACAACATTATCCTTTGCACTCCCTTCTGTTCCGATTTTTCCCTTCCTTCCCTTCACCCCCTCTCTTAGATGGCAGGCAGTCCCATACATGTTAAATATGTTATAATATATCCTAGATACAACATATGTGTGCAGAACCAAATTTCTTGTTGCACAGGGAGAATTGGATTCAGAAGGTAAAAATAACCTGGGAAGAAAAACAAAAATTCAAACAGTTTACACTTATTTCCCAGTGTTCCTTCTCTGGGTGTAGCTGAGTCTAGCCATCATTGATCAATTGGATCTGAGTTAAATCTTCTCTTTGTTGAAGATTTCCACTTCCATCAGAATACATCCTCATACAGTATTGTTGTTGAAGTGTATAGTGATCTCCTGGTTCTGCTCACTTCACTCAGCATCAGTTGATGTAAGTCTCTCCAAGCCTCTCTGTATTCCTCCTGCTGGTCATTTCTTACAGAACAATAATATTCCATAACATTCATATACCATAATTTACCCAGCCATTCTCCAGTTGATGGGCATCCATTCATCTTCCAGTTTCTGGCCACTACAAAAAGGGCTGCCACAAACATTTTGGCATATACAGGTCCCTTTCCCTTCTTTAGTATTTCCTTGGGATATAAGTCCAGTCCACTTAAGAAAAGTTAAGAGTCCAGAATTATTGAACCAATAACCCTGATCTCTTTGGCCCTGGTCAAAGCACGCCCAGAGTAGTTCCCCCTTCTGGGCACCGCACCTTAGGAAGATGTTGAGGAACTTGAAGAACCAGAGAAGGGCATCCAGAACAAGGCAAGGCCCAGAGTCCCTGACTGCTAAGGGTCAGTTAAAGAAAAAGGGGATGTTTGGCTAGAGACTTAGGCAAGAAGTGAGAGCTGCCTTCAAGTCCTTAAATTGGGCATCCAGATGGGCAAAGATCTTAGAGATCATATAAGCCAATCTTTCACTCTATAGAAGAGGAAACTGAGTCCTAGAGACTGTCCAGGTTCACACAGGTAGTAAGTCCTCACCCAGGACCTCCGAGTCCTGTACTTCATGGACACTTGAAGGACACCTAAAGGACCACCTATGGAGAAAGAATCAGGTGGGCTTGACATGGGTCCAGAACAAGACCAAGAGTAAAGAAGGGCAAAACAGAGGAGAATTACCCTCTGTTTCCTCTGTTAGGGGAAAAACCTCTAACAAGTAGAACCATCCTCACATGAAAGGGGTTGCCACAAGTAATAATGAACTCCCCATGGTGATAATCTGGCTTTTATTTGAAAGTGCTTTGCAGAACCAGCAAATGTGATAAATTCTGCTATTGTCCATCAAAGCTTCATTAGGGCAAGTACAAGAAGTTTTTCTTACCCTGAAGGTCCCTAGTAGTCCCAGGAATCAAGTCATCCCTCCAGGAAATTGAAGGCAGAACTTGGACTCTGGGGAGACTACCAGGGTCTAACCCTATTGCCCAGTCCCCATTATGACCCCCACAGGACTCTGTATAAGAGAATGATAAACCCAGTAATAAGAGAGGAGGAGAGAATAACAAAGTTGAGTTGACTTTAATTAAACAAAGGATGTTTGCATACCCTTCATGCCTTTGGCACCTCCCACCCATCTTCTGGGAGCCACCCAATAGCTCACAGGAATGTTCCCATAGCAGGATGCGGGCCTGCTGCCACTGCACAGAGTGAGATGAGAATATTGGTAAAGTGTTGCATGGGTCCCTGGAGAGCTTTCCAAGTGGCCATCAGCAGAACATTCATTTGCAAGTCATTTGGTGTCAGGAACAAAACCAAATCAGGTTTATGGTTTGAAGGAACCTGGGTCAGAGTAAGTGTGGTAAAGGGCTGCCTGCCCCATCAGTTTACCCTTCAAATGTTGAGCTCCTAGAACCTGAAATCTATTAATCCTAGAATTTTAGAATCATCAAAAACTAGAATCTCAGCACCAGAAGGATTTCAGAAGATCCTATGTGAAGTATGAGTCACCTCGGATAAGGCCTTGACAAGGTAGTCCTCCAGCTATTAAAAGTTCTTCCAGATGGATATCTTCAACAAAGAGAAAATCTAATTCAGATCCAATTGATCAATGATGGACAGAATCAGCTACACTCAAAGAAGGAACGCTGGGAAATGAGTGTAAAATGTTTGCACTTTTGTCTTTCTTCCCAGATTATTTTTACCTTCTGAATCCAATTCTTCCTGTGCAACAAGAAATTCAGATCTGCACACATATATTGTATCTAGGATATACTGTAACACATTTAACATATATGGGACTGCCAGCCATCTAGGGGAGGGGGTGGAGGGAAGGAGGGGAAAATTCGAAACAGAAGGGAGTACAAGGGATAATGTTGTAAAAAATTACCCATGCATATGTACTGTCAAAAAAAAGTTATAATTATAAAATTAATTTAAAAAATAAAAATAAAGGGAAAAAAAAGTTCTTCCAGTGACAGGAAGCTCACTATCTTACAAAGTGACCCAGCCTGATGTTAGACAAGACATCTTTGTCAGGAACTCCTTATTCCAAGATGAAATATGTGTCATGGTAACTCCCATTATCCTCTGCTCCAGGCTCTGCCTTCTGAGATCAAGCAGAACAGGGCTAATCCTTCTGCCCCATGCCATCTTTCACACAAGAGAACAGAGCTGCCCCAGAGCTGCTTATTCCTTCTTCTGTCTGGATTATACAGCTTTGGCTCCTTCCAGATCTAGCCTCTGGGGACCTCTTTATCCTCCCAGAAGCATCCTGGAGAAGGTGATGGAATCCAGGATGCCACAGTTGAAACACCTCAAAGGCCATCCTGTCCAACAGAAAATGAGCATTTAACAAGCACTTACTGAATACCATATACTATCCTGGGGGAAACAAAGAAAAGAAGATAAGCCCCTGCCCTCAAGGGACTAGCACCCAGCCTGATGAAGGAGACAGCATGCAAACAACTGTGTTCAAATAGGTCATGGCCAGGATGGGCTGGAGACAATCTCAGAGGGAAAACATTAGCATGAAGGGGAAGGAGAGGCTGCCTGAAGAAGGGAGGATTTAAGCAGGGATCTAAAGAAAACCAGAAAAGCCCAGGAGATGAGGCAGGAAAGCCTTCCAGGAAGGAAAAAGAATGCCTAGAGTATGGAGATGGAGCTACCACAACCAAGAAACAACTAGGAGGTTTGTGTCACTTAATTGCAGAGGATAGGAGTAGAGCGGGAGGATGAGAGGTGTAAGAAGATGGGGGGATAGATTATTAAGGGCCTTAACTGCCAAGTAGGTTATATTTGACTCTGGAGGCAATAGGGAGTCACTGAAGTTTATTGGATAGTGAGTGACAAGATCAGACCTGTATTTTAGGAAAGTCACTTTAATAGCTGATGGAGGTAGATTGAAGTGGGAAGAGACTCGAGGTAGACAGACCTCCCTCTTCAGCAGGTGCGAGGTGATAAGGGGCCTGCACTAAGGTGGGGCATCAGAGAAGAGAAATAGATGTAATCAAGAAATGTAAGGAAGGTAAAAGTGATAAGGTCTTGGCAAGAGACTGGATGTGTTTCTGTTATTGTACCCATTTTATAGATGAGGAAACTGAGTGATTTACTCAGAGTCACGGGTGCTAGCAACATCTTAGATGAGATGCACACTCAAGTCTTCCTGACTCAGTCGCAAACTCTGTGCAGTGAGCCTTCAAGTAGTCTGATTTGGTAATGATATAGAGTGTTTTAAGGAAAAGAGGAGAATTCATTCACACAATAGGCATTGATTAAGCACCTCCTATGTGCCAGGTACTATGCTGTGAGCTGAAATTACAAACACAAAGCTGTATAATCCAGACAAAAGAAAAAAGAAAGAGAGAGAAAGAAAGAGAGAGAGAAAGAAAGAGAGAAAGAAGAGAGAAGAAAGAAAGAGAGAAAGAAAGAGAGAGAAAGAAAGAGAGAAAGAAAGAGAGAAAGAAGAGAGAGAAAGAAAGAGAGAAAGAAAGAAGAAAGAAAGAAAGAAAGAAAGAAAGAAAGAAAGAAAGAAAGAAAGAAAGAAAGAAAGAAAGAAAGAAAGAAAGAAAGAAAGAAAGAAAAAAAAAGAAAGAAAAAGAGAGAGGGGGAGAGAGAGGGAGAGGGAGGGAGGAAGGAAGGGAGGGAGGGAGGAAGGAAGGAAGGAAGGAAGGAAGGAAGGAAGGAAGGAAGGAAGGAAGGAAGGAAGGAAGGAAGGAAGGAAGGAAGGAAGAAAGGAAGGAAGGAAGGAAGGAAGGAAGGAAGGAAAAGTCACAGGGTAGGAAACAAAAAGCTGTATTTGATCAAACTATCTTGTTTCCCAAAAGCACATCCTTTTGTGGGCCACCCAACCTGAAATTATTCCTCATTTTTTCAGTTTTGCTTCTTTCCAGATCTGGCTACTGAGAACCTCTTCTTCCTCAGGAACAGCTCTAATGCTTCACAGCATCCTGGATTATGTGATGGACCCAAGATGCCACACCTCAAAGGCCATTCTATCCAACTGAAAACTAACATTTAACAAGCACCTACTGTATATATTTGCATTTCCATTTTGCATATACTTATATGTGCCTGTTGAATCTCCATTTGTGATCAAATAAAATAACAATTGTAAGGTAAACAGTTTTTAAACATAGTAAACAAAGTTAAACATAGTTCATGCCATATAGTAGGCAATTAATAAGTGCTTATTTTCTCTCAGTAGAATGTGGCTTACTTGAAAGTAGGAATATCTCACTTTTGTGCCTGTATACCTAATTCCTGATATGTACCAAGGATTTAATAAATGTTTAATGAACTTATTGATTACTTGATTCCCAAACAACAGACATGCTGTCGTTGGGGGTGTTGGGGGAGTTGGGGGGGAGAGAGACAGAGAGACAGAGACAGAAAGACAGAGAGAGACAGAGACAGAAAGACAGAGAGAGACAGAGATAGACAGAGAGAGAGACAGAGACAGACAGAGAGAGAGAGACAGAGAGACAGAGAATGGCCTAATGGACATGACACAAGGCTGGAGTCAGGCATATCTGAGTTCAAATCCTGCCTCAGACATTTAATAGCTGTGTGACCCTGGACAAGTGATTTACCTTCTCTGAATCTGCCTTTGCTCATCTGTAAAATAAAAACATTGGATGCCATGGTTCCTTCCAAATCCAGATCTAGGATTCTGTGACTGCAAATAGGGGATTTAGCCACCCAGACTTACCTCCAGCCTAGGATGAAGCATCAGAGGTGGATGTTTGTGACAGCAGGACTGTCACACAGAGTTGACAATGGCTTAAAGACTTGGCAGGCATTGTTTAAAAAAAAAAAAAGACCTACATTGAACTGTAATCTTTACTCTTCCATCAACTTACTATTATTTAGCTTTGGTAAGTCATCTGTCTCTGGGCCTCAGTTTCCTCCTCTGAAAAACAGAAAAAATGATCCTTTCTTGGCCCTCCCTCAGAATTGTGGTCAAAAAGATGCTTTGGAAATTGGGTAGCTTCTACTAATATTATTGGGTTGAAAGGAGTGTGGAAAGTCATTTGGGACTAGTGGTTTGGGAGCCTTGAATGCCAGGATGGGGAGTTTGACCCTTATGCTGTAGATAATGGAAATCACAAGCAGAACATAGTAACCTGCCCTACAGTTCCCTGGAGATGTCTTCCATTTCATCCCATCCTGTGTCAGTCAAATTCAGTGTCAACTGGAAGCCCCTGCCCCTCCCACTGCGTGACCTACCCTGGATCAGCCCCTGGGAAGCCTCCAGTGCCAAGTCAGCTCCTCAGGGACAAAACCTGTCTTGATATCTCAACCTGAGCTTAAGCTGCTAAGCTTCTGCCTTGAACCAACAAATCCCTCCTAATAAGGGAGATCAACCCTTCAATAATGGCATCACTGCCCCAGAGACCCTGCAGGCCCCTGAAGTTGGATAGACAGGCAGGCAGGGCTCCAAGAGGCAGCAGGAACCAGACAGCTGATGTGCCCAGCTCTGCCCCTGCTGGACAGTAGCACATCCTCTCTACCAGCAGTCTCTGCAAGAACTCACCATGCCAGGGACCAGAAAACCAAACGGAGAAAATGGGGGTCCAGAGCTGGCTCAAAATCTGATGATACTGCTAGTTACTGACAAATCACTTCTTTCTCCGGGTCTCAGTTTCCTCATCTGTAAATGAGGAAACAATCTAAGGGCACCCTCAAACACTGACATCCCCTGTTCTAAGGGTCCTTCCAGCTCTGACATCCCCTATTCTAAGGGCCTTCCCAGCTCTGACATTCCCTGGTCAAAGACCTCTTCCAGCTCTGTTCTATGTTCTAAGACCCCTCTGAGTTCTAAAAGCCCTGTTCTAAGGGCCCTCCCAGTTCTGTCATCCCATGTTCCAAAGTCTGTCCCAGAATTGACAATCTCTATTTTATATTCTAAGCCCCATCAGACTCTGACAGTCCCTCACTTTCTGATTACTCATCATGACCTTCTCTCCCTTTCTAGTCCCCATTCCCTGCTCTCCTACCCAAGAGTGCTCAGGTTGCTTCAATATCCAGGGGGAAAGTTTGATAAGAAACTAAATGTGTATGTATAATTAATATCACATTGCCTGCCTTTTCAGTGGGTGGGGACTGTGTGAAAGGGATAGAATTTGAAATTCAAATTTTTAAAATAAGTATTAAAATTAAAAATAAATAGCAATTTAAAAAAAAATAGAACCAAATTCATTTCATTTCCAGGGCATCCAAGCAGACAAAGAGAAGCTGGGAGAAGGCCAATGTTGGTGTTGTGGGCCCTCAGGAAGCTCCTAGAGGGGGGCTAGAGGCTAGATATTTGGGGAAAATCAGGGAAGTTTTGGGGACCACCTTCTCCATCTACACAGAGTGCAACAAGTCCTAGACTCTCAAACAGGCTAAATGGTAGGTAGAAGGTAGAATGCTAGACTTGGAATGAAAAGAGCTGAGTTCAAATCCCATCTCAGCATTTACTAGTTGTATAACTCTGGTCAACTCATTCATCCTTCCTGTGCCTCAGTTGCCTCATCTGTAAAATAGGAACAATCATAGTACCTACCTCACAGAGTTGTTGTAAGAGCCAAATGACATGATAACTATAGGAGGGGTAGCATGGGGCATGAGCAGATTGGCAAACTTGAGAGCCATAGAGAAATCTTGATTGTTAGCATCATCTGGTCTTGGAAATATAATCATAGAATTTTAGACTCTTAAACTCTTTGGATCATAGATTGTTTTTTATCATCAGTTCATAGAATTGTGAAAAAATTTTAGAAGTTATTGGGTCCAATTCTCTCTTTCTACAGATGGGGAAACTGAGGCACAGAAAATTTAAGTACTTTATCCAAGATTATAGACTAATTCAGGCAGCCTAGTGACTCCTGGGATAAGAGATGAGGGAGAGCTTCTCAGAGCCTGTGTAACAGGGGTGGCATGGGGCAAGAACAAACCGGTAAAACAAGAGCCACAGAGAAATCTTAATTATTAGTATCTACAGAGTCTTGGATCATAGAATTTTAGACTATTTGGATCAAAGATTGTTTTAAAAAACATTGACTTATAGAATTGTGAAAGAAATCTTTGAAGTTATTGGGTATAATTCTTTCTACAGATGGAGAAACTGAGGCACAAAATTTATGTGATTTACCCAAGATCATAGAGTGATCTGAGTTTCCTGACTCCCTATGCAGTGTAATGACTCCTGGGGTGAGAGATGAGAGAAAGCTTCTTGGAGTCTATCCTATTACCAAAGATCCTCTTTAGCTTTGAAGTGAGGGTGGATAGATGTCCCCAGTTAAAGACCTACTACTGCTGCATGGGTGGAGCTATCCAAAGAGAAGCAAGACTGACACCTTAGTTCCATGACCTCCCATGATCCATGGCCTCCTGTCCATGGCCTCCTGTGGTCCGTGGCCTCCCGTGGTCCAGCCGCACATCCTCCAGGGCTGCCTGTGCTCTCTCTCCCTCACACATCATTGCTCATGGTGGAGCCAGGCCCGACTAGGCCCATGTGCAATGAATTAGGGCTCCGAGTGAGCATCCCAGGTTCCGGAGGGGAAGACGTGCTGCTGATGGAACTGTCTCTCCCTGGCACTGAGCTGTCAGTTTTCCAGGCACAGCTCAGTCTGGGGTTCGGGAGTTTGTTTTCTCCCTTCCTCCTAATGCAGCTGAAGCTTTGTTGAGAGGATCGGGTGACTGCTAATCATTGCAAGGAGAGGCTGCTCTGCAATCTGATTAACCCTTCTTGGGATGGAATCAGGGAAGGAGGGTGGAGGGCACCATAGCAGAGAAGGCCAGAGCCTTCCCCATGATCCCAGGACACCGACTACGCCCAGTATCCCTCCATCCACATAGAGGAGAGAGCCCAACTGAGGCCGGACACGGGTCCTGCCCTTGTGGAGCTCCCAGTCTAGAATAGCATTGTCACAGATAGCTGCAGATTGGAGCCATCCCTGACAAAAGAATGAGAAAGGCTCAAGCAGAGGGGAAGGATCCTATTGAGCAAGGGAACCTGAGGCTTCTTGAAGTTCACAGATAAAGAGGAAGTTCAAGGCATGGGGGGGCAGTGAGAACAAAGGCAGAGTGGAAAGAGGGTGGGGGGAAGGTGGGCGGGAAAAGTCAGCCCACATAGCTAAAGTAGAGAGTCTATGAGGGAGTATCACATGAGAGAGTACTGGGAAGAAAAGTGGGATTTCAGATAGGAGAGGACTTGAATAAGAAGCGATAGGAGTCATGGAAGGCTTTTGAGTGGAGGAGTGACTTGGCCAGAGCTGTACCTAAAGGAGATTGTTCGGACCTCATGTGAAAGCTAGACTAAAGGGGGGCAAAGAATGGAGACATGGGGACGTCTGTCAAGAGGCCATGACATAGCTCAGACAAGCAGCATTGAAGACTCTCAGGGCTTTGCACAAAGGCTTAACCCAGAGAAGATGCTTCATTGATGTTCATTGATCGGCCCATCGATGTTCATTGATCACCAATCAGCTGTCCTTTCGTGATGGCTTCAGGGGTAGGAGAGACTATACAGGATGGACTTGGCTTAGCCACCAATAGGAAGAGACAAGGTCCCCTTTAAGTAACAAAAGACTGGATGCATGGTCAGGAAAACCTGGGTTCTGCCTGTGTGGCCTTGGGCAAGCTCTGAGCCTTAGGTCCTCCTCTCCAAAATTGGAGCCTGGACTAGGTGACATCTAAGGCTCTTTCCAACTCAAAATCTGTGAGCCTCAAGGTCCCTTTGAACATTAGAATATCATCCTATTCTTCCCTGAGCCTCAGTCTCTTACCTGTAAAATGGGGATCACAGTAGGCCCTCCCAACCTCACAGGATTATTGTGAGGAAAGATCTTGTGAACCCTAAAACCTCAGAGAATTGAGGAAGCATCAGGAAAATGGCCCATCTTCTGTGATGAAGAGGTAAAATGCACAGGGGAAAAGGAGAGAGGATTTCAGTCACTTGTTGAGTAACCATGGGAAGGAAAGTCACTCAGCCTATCTGAACTTTATTGTCCTCTTCTGTTTAAAAAAAAAAAATCAAATGGGGGCAGCAAGGTGGCTCAGTGGATAGAGAACCAGCCTTGAAGTCAGGAGGACCTGAGTGCAAATCTGACCTCAGACACTTAACACTTCCTAGCTGTGTGACCCTGGGCAAGTCACTTAACCCCAATTGCCTCAACAACAACAACAACAACAACAAATCAAATGGAAAATGACATCTGAATGATATGCTTCATAGGATGGGGTCGATCTCACACCCTACCAGTGTGAGGAGCTGAGTCGGGAGTCTTTGATTCCAATCTGGGTTCTGACAGTGACTAGTTGGGACATTGCCTTTCTCTGGAAATCAGGTTCCAGTCTCTCCTGTGTCTCCCGGCCACCATGGAGCATATAGGAAGAACTATTTAAAGGCTCAGTAGGTATATAGGGTATCTCCATAGAGAAAGCACTTTGGACCTCTGAAAACTTCTTCAGAGGGCAGAATCAAGATGGTAGAGTGAGGACAGAATTGTTCCCGAAAACCCTGTCCAATTTTGTGCTTTTCAAAGAGATGTCTTGGTGAGCTTGATTTTATAAACAGAGGCAAACAGATGAGTTCTAAGGCACAAACGATGCCATTTGTTTGGGAAACGAATGAATACAAATTCTATTTCATCCCACATTAAGTTTCTCTATTGATGAGAAGGGAGAGAGAAGTTTGAAGTAGTGTCCATCCACAAAAAGAAAAAAGAGAAAGAAAAGTGAAGGCAGAGGGACCATTAAGTAACTAATTGAAAAAAGACAACCATGGGGTTTCAGCCCGGCAGGCCACAGCGGAGATGCACTTCGAGGCTGGAATCGAGGTCTGTCATCTTCTCTCTTTTAGCCCTTGCCAAACCACTCAGACTAAGCTCCAGCTTGCTGGGAATTACGTCAGCAGCCGGCAGTGGAAGGGTTCCCCGAGCTGAGCCCTTTTGGAGCTGATAAATTGATCCTACAAGGGCCTTTGATACTAAGCTGGCCTGAAGCCCAGAAGCAGAGCTGAAGCCAGAGGAATTCTGACACAAAGATCAGGTTTGGAGTGTGTCAGAAAGAAGCATTTTGCTCCAGCCCTAATGGACACTGGAGAAAAAGAGAAGGGAATCCCACCTCCGCCACTTGCTGAGTGACCCTGGATTCTCCGTGCTTCCATTTCTCATCTGTAAATTATGGATAATAAGAGTCTCCGAATTGAAAGGGGCCTTAGAGACCAACTATTTCTGGAGGCAAAGACTCGCTCCTTACTAGTGATCTCCAAACCTCTCCCACCGAGGAAGAACCAACCGTCTTCCTAGAGACCCAGGTCTTCTCAGGCCTAGTTCTAACCATCAGGGAATGAGTCCTCAATTTGTCCCTTTACAACTTCTCCCCATTTTTCCTAGCTCTCCACCCAGATTGGGATTCAGAGGAGACGCCAGTCTGAGCCCCCAGGAATAAAGTTTTCCTGGTCTCTGCCAGACGGGGCTCTGACTTGCACTCATTGCCACAGACGAAATGCACTAGTCTAATTCTGCAGTCTATCAGATAACAAATGCAAGTGCCGGGATCCAGACTCACATCCCCCTCCTACAAATCAAGAGAGGAAGTGGTTCCTGCCACAAAAAGATCACAGTTGTGTTAGGTTTAGAAAACAGTCAAATTGCTTATCCAATATCCCATCAGTCCCCCATTTCCAGAAGGTGACGTCCCTTTTCCTCCACCTTTTAGAATCCCGGGCTTCCTTCCAAACACGGTTTAGGGGCCACCTCCCACGTGAGGCTATTCCTGACCCCCCTAATCTTTGATTCTCTGTCCCTTTTGAAATCAGTTCCTAAAACTCCACGTCCATTTTCGATTTGCTTACCTGTGTGCAAATCCTATTTAGAACTGGACTTGGAACTGCATTGGTTCTCAGAATTGGTAAGGAGGAAAGTCCCTCTTGCCATGCAGGGGGGGGCACCTTCTGCCAAAGAGAAATGCTCCAAAAGTCCCCCCTCCAACCTAGAGGGCTTGAGGCGGACTCCCAATAACCACTTGTCAGATTTAATGGGGATAAAAGGACCTCACTGTTCAAGGCCAAGCTGGGCTGTGGCCCCAAAGATCTAGCCCAAACCTGAGAGTCTGCTCTGCTAGAACCTCCTGCCTTTTCTCAAAGCTTAGAATCTGAGAGTCAGAGAGAAGCAGGCAGCCCACCTGACGCTAACCTCCTCAGCCAGGGCCACACAGCCCCTTCTGGGAGGCCTCCAATGAGGAGGCAGCTCATTATACTCTTGGGTAGTTCTGATTGTGAGAGTTTAAGCTGTATTTATCCTTGTTAAATTTCACTTTATTAGATTTGGCCTGTTGTATGAGTTTGGGCTTTTTTAGATACTGACTGTCATCCAATGTACTAAATATCTCACCAGGTTTTATGTTCCGTTTAAATTTAATAAGCGTGCCTTGATTAAAAAAAAAAAAAAAAAAAAAAAAAAAAAAAAAAAACATGAACAGAGAGGGACCGAAGCAGAGAAGCTTTTCTTTGCTTTTTGTTTGTTTGTTTCTGTCTTTTTACTTTTCTTCATATTGCCAAAACTTAGCAAATTATCTGGAATATAGTAGATGCTTAATTAGTGTTTACCAACTTAACACTAATGGCCATTTTTTAGCTCAATCCTGTTTCTGGATCCACCTGTTCCAAATCTACCTTCCTGCCCTGTCACATGTTCTCTCTCTCTGTGTCTTTCTCTTTGTATCTCTCTCTTCCTCATTCTCTCCTTTCTTCTTTCTCTGTTTCTGTCTCTGTTTCTCTGTGTCTCTCTCTGTCTCTCTTTTTCTGTATTTCTTTTTGTCTTTGTGTCTCTATATCTTTCTGTCTCTCTCTGTCTCTCTCTTTCCTCCTCTCTCTCTCTCTCTCTCTCTCTCTCTGTCTCTCTCTCTCTGTCTCTCTGTCTCTCTGTGTGTCTCTTTCTCTGTCTCTCTCTGTCTCTCTGTCTCTGTCTCTGTCTCTCTGTCTCTCTGTCTCTCTCTCTGTCTCTCTCTGTGTCTCTTTCTCTGTCTCTCTCTGTCTCTCTGTCTCTCTGTCTCTTTCTCTCTCTCTCTCTCTCTCTCTGTCTCTCTCTCTCTCTCTGTCTCTCTGTCTCTCTCTCTGTCTCTCTGTCTCTCTCTCTGTCTCTCTGTCTCTCTCTGTGTCTCTTTCTCTGTCTCTGTCTCTCTCTCTCTCTCTCTCTCTCTCTCTCTCTCTCTCTCTCTCTCTCTCTCTCTCTCTCTCTCTCTCTCTCTCTCTCTCTCAGAGTTTTTCTGACTTGCAGCTTCAACATTTCCTTAAACTACCAGTCAGAAAAGGAAATGAAGTTAGGAGCACGCCTGTTTCCAAAGAACCCATACTGGCTCTCTGTGATCACCTCTTTCCTGCCCGAATGTTCCCAAACCATCTCTAATCAAGTATAACCTGTGACTCACAAACACAAGTTCAGGATTTAAATATAATAAATGTCATCTCTAATCTAGGGCAAGCCCTCCCCAAACCCTCCCATATTGGCTATTTCATCCCATCCAGTTTCCTCCTGAGAATTTTCAGGATATAGTTTCTCAAAGTCGCCACAGGTGAGAGTAAGAAGGTTTCCAAATCCCATGCAAGAAATCAAGGTAACAAGATACATTAGGGACAAGATGACCTTTATTTCACTTCATAGAAAATCTAGAAAGTATAGAAAGTATCCGGAATACAATATAAATAATCAAAAGACTTCTTCTCACTTCTCAGTCTCAAGTAAGAAGAATCCGGTGACTCTCACTTTTCTCCTAAGGGCTTTATGGCCTCATTTTGCTTTCTGTGGTTTAGATGGAAACTAAACAAATTTGGGACCATCCCCAACAGTCTGGTGAAACCCAGGTTTCAGGGGTGACTCCCTTCTGGAGGCAGAAGGTGGAGGCTCATTGTGGCCACAGTCAGTACCTCTCACAATGACCTCTGGGAGGCCACATGTGACTGCAATGCTCCTCTGTTCCAAGGCTGTCCTTGGTCCCTCCTGGAGGTAGGTTAGACTTGGGTCTGCAGTTAAGTCCATGGCATCTTTTCTCTTTTTCTCCTAGAAAAGGAAAAGGGAAACATGGGCCATGCCCCAACTTGAGCTAATTAATCTTATCATCTTCATGGAATCTGGTGGGAGCATCTCTGGCCCAAGCCCACCAAGGAATCCGGATTAATCACCTCCAAAGACATTCGCATACTCTCTTAGGAATTACATTCAAGCCGCCTAGCCTGGAGTTTGCAGGTCACCACTGATATTAAGAGGGTCTATGTCACAAGAAATAAAAAGGACCCTGAACTCAACAGCCTGCTGTTCAGTACCACTGCTGTACACCTGAGGAAACTGAGTCACAGAGGAGTGATTTCCCAAGTCACACAGCTATCTGGTGCCAGGAGGATTCGAACGCAGGTCACTCCTCCCCTTTTCACTTTCTGACAGGCCTCAGGCCTGGTAGACTCACAACTCTCCTACAAACACCCTCAGTAGAATACAGGGACTGGAGTGAATTAGGGCTCCCCGACTCCCCCTCCCCATCTCCTTCCCTGAAGTCATTGCTCAGGCTCGGGGCCCAGCCAAGCCTGCAGACTCATCCCCTGCTAATCAGTCGCATCCCTCCTTCAAAGTCCTCAGACTTGATTACCCACCGCAGAATGACAGGCTCTGAGCTGAAAGGAACAAGACTTCTGTGGACCAGAAACAACTGTTTTCCCAGTGCCTCCCCGCCTTCGACCTGCTCCCATTTCAGAGTTAACGCTTGCCTCTCCAGGCCCTGCTTCAGCAGCCCTGCAGAGAAGCCTCCCAATCCTCTGCTAATTCACTGGCCCTTCCTTCATCCAGATGGGCCCCAGCCAGGCTCTCCTTGCCATGGGCTGCTAGAACTGGAAAGTCCGTGCTAGAAGGAGCTAGACAGAGCCTCAGAGACCATCCAGTCCAATCCAGGCCTGAGCAAGAATCCCTCCCATGACCTCAGACAAGGAGCCATCCAGCTTGTGCTTGAAGACTTCCAAGGAGGGGGAGCCTACTACCTTGGAAGCAGAACATTCTCATTCAGCACAGACCTGACATCAAACCTCCATCTTCCTCCTTGCCTCTCTTCCCTATTATTTCTTATTCTGCCTTCTGGAACCAAGTCAATGAACCTGTCTTCCACCTGGATCCTTCTTGTCTCCAGGTTCCCTCCCTTTTGAGGTATTTTCTACTCTTCAAGCGCTTAGATCCTAACATGGGGAGGCTGGAGAGGAGTGAGAAGTGCTCCTTAAGTGGAGGGGCCTGGAGGAGCCATAAGGGTAGAGGCTCAAGCACCACTTTACCCCTAATTGGGTTTGGGGGTTCTACTTGGAACCCCCAAAACACAAGATTCCAAAGCTACATTGGATGTTTAATACATAGAATTCATGTTGTCATTTTTAAATTAAAAAAAAAAAATTGACAGGATTTTGATGAAAAACCTTTAGTGCTCAAGCAGAATGACAAAAAACACTTAAAGACTTCTACAATAAACCATTTGACTTCAAAAGTTATTTACTTAATGAGATTTACATGTTTTTCAAAATATTTAAAATGAATTGATTATGTATCATTCACCATTATCTATTTCAGAATCATTCCCCCAAAAAGCTTTAGGTAATTAAAAAATAAATAAATACTACCTCTCCCTCCCCCAAAAAGACTTCCACAATCCATCTCCAATCTACCTCCCTCACCTAAGTTAGCAGCTTTTCCCTTCCTACAGAACTATACTCCAGCCATATTGGACACTCACTGGAAATCTTCCATCAAAGGCAAGATGCTCATTCTTGGATGGGTTCCAGAAGAGAATACTCTCTGTCTCTTTGTCTGTTTCTCTGTCTCTCTTCCTGCTTTCCTCGATCCCTCCCTTTTTCTGTGTGTGTCTCTCTGTCGTCTATATCTATCTCCCTCTGTCTCTTGCTTTCTTCTCTCTCTCTGTCTATCTATCTCTCTGTCTGTCTGTCTGTGTGTCTGTCTCTCTCTCTCTCTCTGTCTCTGCCTCTGTCTCTCTCTGTCTCTTTCTTCTCTGTGTGTCTCTCTCTGTCTCTGTGTCTGTCTCTCCTTTTCTCCTTCTCTCTCTGTCTCTTTCTGTCTTTTTCTCTCTGTCTTTCTGTCTCGTTCTTTATCCCTCTCTATCTCTTTGTCTCTCTATATATGGTACGTGGTATATAATTGTACAGCATATATGGTACATGGTATATATCTATATAGTACATGTGGTACATCATATATACCTGTATGCCATATATGGTACATGATATATAATTGTATAGTATATGTGGCATATGGTACATAATTATATAATTTATATGATACATTGTATATACCTATATAGTTCATGTGGTACATCATATATATGTGTGGAATGTGGTATCTAATCTAATAATGATACCAATAGTACATGACATAATTATATAGTACATGTGGTACATGGTATATAATTATATAGTATGTATGGTACATGGTATATCATATATGTGTATATACAGCAGCAGAGTCTGCCCGGTTGGGTTGGACTCCCCATCTCTTCCAGCTGAGGAAAGAAGAGGGTCCTCGCCTTTTCCTTAGGGGCTGGGCCTTCCCTCCCCTGGATTTTTGGACACATCCTCAGGGCACAGGACAGGGATTGGTGGGGAGAGCGGCAGCCCTGTGAGAGATTGATGCCATTTAAGTAGACACGGAGTGAGAAGGACAAGAGAAGTCAATATTTGTCCACGCTAGTCAAAGAGCCCGGCCTTCCACCCAGGAATGCGGGGGAGGCCCAGCACTCGGCTGCTCGGGACCTCAACACACATATTTGGAGAGCAGAGCTGGATTGTTAGGTTTTTTTAAATTCCATCCCTCATTTATCCTCAGGGACAGAGAAAACAGGGGATTAAGTCTCCCTGTCAGTTCAGTGCTTGTCATTAGGTGGAGAGAGTCAGAGGGCTAGAAAGGAGAATTCTAGAATAGGGGGAGGGGGCATACAGATTGCCTAGCCCCCAGCCTCTCAAACTCTGGTTCATGATCCCATACGGGGGCCTCGTAACTGAATGTGTCTGGAACTATGATTTACTATCAGTAAATGTTTGATTTGCAGATCTATTTTATATAACTATATACCAGGGGTCACATAAATTTTTCTTGGGTAAAAAGGGGTCCTGAGTGGAAAAAGTTTAAGAAGCCCTGGTCTAGCTCACTTCTCTCCTCCTTCAGAAAAGGAAACCGGGCTTGCTTAAGGTCACAAAGGAAGTGTAAGAGGCAGAGCCTCTCAAAGTAGAGCCCTGTCCTACTGAAAAAGTAAGGTTCAGAACCTCTCTTGTTTCCAGTTTATTATAGATTCCAAAACACCTTCCTCCCCAAACCCCATTGAGGAAAGCATTATTATAACCATTTTCCAGAGGCAGAAAGGGAGAAGTAAAGGGACTTGTCCAAGATCGCACAGAGAATTTCTTCTTTTTTTTTAAATTTTATTTAGAATTTTTTTCCACAGTATATATGCATGAGTAATTTTTTATAATATTATCCCTTGTATTCATTTTTCCAAATTATCCCCCCTCCCTCCACTCCCTCTCCCCAATAACAGGCATTCCCATACATTTTACATGTGTTACAATATAACCCAGATACAATATATGTGTATAAATACCATTTTCTTGTTACACATTAAATATTAGATTCCAAAGGTATAAGTAACCTGGGTAGATAGACAGTAGTGCTAACAATTTACATTCACTTCCCAGTGTTCCTTCTCTGGGTATAGTTGTTTCTGTCCATCATTGATCAACTGGAAGTGAGTTGAATCTTCTTTATGTTGAAGATATCCACGTCCATCAGAATACCTCTTCATACAGCATTGAAGTGTACAGCGATTTTCTGGTTCTATTCATTTTACTCAGCATCAGTTGATGTAAGTCTCTCCAAGCCTCTCGCACAGAGAATTTCTAACAAAACCAGGGTGAGAATTCAGGTCTCCTACTTCCCAGTCCCCTTTCTCCTCCCACCAATTACTAGATGCCCAAGTACTGCTTCTTAGGGTATTTTCTTTAAAAACACATACAAGTGCAGCCCTGGTACCCATGGAATGTTAAGTGACCCCAGGGAAGGTCAGTCTCCAAAATGTCAGGCTGATCTTTCGTGTGGAACACATGGACAGGCACAATCAGTGCACCAAATGGAAAGGTGTGGAAGGCTGGGAAGCCATCCCACGGAGGGAGGACCCCCATCAATGAGGGCACAGAGCCATCAAAGAGCCCACGTACTGACATTTTCTTAAATAAAAAAACAAAAAGCTAATGCTTGTTTTGCCATGGCAAAACAGAAATTAATTAACTTTGCTGTCTAATTATTGACATAAAATACTCAGCAAGAACAAGAGAAGAAAAACTTATTATGAAATGGTGAACTATGACATTTAACAGATGTTTAGCCTGAAGAAGATAAGATTTGGAATGGAGAATCGGGGTCATGACTGACCTTAAGTATCAGAAAACCTTTCTCAAAAGAAAAAGGTTTTAACCTCACTCAGCTTAGCCCAGAGAGCAAAATTTAGAGCAATGAATGAAATTTATCAGAAGGAATATTAAGTTTATTTTTTCCAGCACTTAGACCTATCTAAAGGTACGAGGCAATCCTTCAAAAGGTAGTGAGTTCCCCATCCCTGGAAGTCATCAATCAGAAGCTAGAAAATCATACATCTTAGAGATTTGTGGAGGGGAGTCTTGGTTGTGTTAATACACAACTTGGATTTTCATCTCAAAAGTTGTATAATTTTATCAACATTTCCAGTGACGGAGAAGGAAGGAGCAGCCTCTCCAATATGGAAAAAGTTCTTTATGGTGAGTGGAAATCCCATCCTTTTCTTGACCTGCCCACTTTCTTAGAAGGGGTAATAGTAAAGGTATTGTGAAAAGAACATAATGTTGGAAGGACTATAGAAAGACAGGCACGCTAATAAACAGTTGGTAGAGCTATGAAGTGATCCAACTATTTTGAAAACTGCTTTGGAATTATGGGAAGAAAGTGGCTAAAATGCTTTCACCCTTTGACCCAGTGATTCCATCGATCCAGCAACATACCCCCAGGGAAGGCAAAGTTAGAAAAGTCCCATGTAAAACAAAACATCTATAATGGCACTTTTTGTAGTAGGAAAAAAAAAAACTGGAAACAAGTTAATTGGGGAATATATAAACAAACTGGAAACAAGTTAAGTGGGGAATAGCTAAACAAATTGTCATACATGAATAATGGAATATCGCTGCCCTAGGAAATGATGAATATGAAGAATTCAAAGGTTCATAAGAAGACTTATGTGAACTGACACAAAATACTATAAACACAATCCAGAGAAACAACATAAGATGACTCCAACAATGAAAATGAAAGGAACATTAAAAAGTGTGATTTTAATAATCAACCCTGGTTTCGAAGAAGGGCTGAACAAATGAACCCCTCTCCCTCTTTGCAGATGACCATGCATGTGAAATGGTATATATTTTTTCATATTCTATAGATCTATTAATTTTCCTGAACTGCTTTTTTCCTCTAAGGTATAGCCCTCTGAGGAAGGGAAAGAAAGGGTGACATATTGGGAAATGATGGTGATATAAAAATAAAAGATCAGAACAAAAATATTTTGAATGTTAAAAGGAAGAGGGGGATAGTAATTGTTTAAATGGACTAGACTGAATGGAATGGAAACTAGAGGTAGCCAAGAGAAATCCAGTCAGAAAATTCAGCTGAAGGCTATCATAGTAGTAATCTGATGATATAGAGTTGGTGTGTGGGGATAGCAGTGGGGAACGTTAGAGATCATTTATTCTAACCCCTCCTCATTTTATAGAAGAAACTGAAGCTGAGAGAGAGGAATGAGTTTATCATGCTCCCATAGGATTCAAAACTGGTATCCAGGACTTTTGTGGGGCTTTGGGGTTTTTTTAACTCCTTCTAGGACACGATGGAGTTCAGATGCCCAAAGAAAGAAGATCTTGAATGTCAAGCTGAAGGACAAAGCTGAAAAAACAAGGATCATAAACCATATCCAACTGTGCTCACATGGATATTGTAAAGCAAACACTTGATAAATCTCAGTGTAGTATAGAAATGGGAGCTATAGTGAGCTTCCTACTCAGGAAGGAGCTAACAAATTCTCCCCCAGGGAAAAAGAGACAAATATAGAACAAACATGGGAAAGAAAGCGGGGTGCATTATGAGCAGAATTAAAATTATGAAGACCAAAGCTGGAAGTCCACTTGTTCCAATCCATAGTAATAAGAATAATCAGGGCATTTCTACTGAGAAAGAATATTGTTCTGTTCTGTGGCCATTAAGTGTCAGTAATGTAAATAGCAATCATTTCTTGTTAGGTTCTTACTAAGTGCTAAGTCAGTACTTGACAAATCTCTAGTACGGTCTTTCCTGGGAGTTTGACTTGTGAATTCCTGGGGAAGAGCTTGCATACTTATGAGGAGCAAGTTCATTGGTTGAAGTAATTTTTTCCAGAAGCCCATGCATTATCCCAAGCCCATTCTCTGGGAGGATAAAAGAGGGAAGTCACCACTCTGGACCAGAGTTAATGGCAACTGTCTGGAGACAACGGTTCTCTACAGGAAGAAGAATTTGTCCTAGAGATTTGAGTTGACACAGCAGATCTCCTCCCAGAGAGCGATGGGCAGCTTCTGGAGACAACAGCACGTTACAATTTCTGTTTGGCTTTTCCCCTCCCAGATTTAGTTATTTACTTAGATTTTTTTTAACTAGATCAAAGAGGAGATTCTTTGCCTCAACTGCTATCTAGTTTTAACCACTGAATGGGTGCAGCCTCAGTCAAACTGAGACCTGTTGGAGACCTTAGCTTAATAAGGCCAGAGTCTCCCATCACATCCAGGGCCATCTCCAGTCATCCTGTTCTATATCTGGTCACTGGACCACAAAGGTTCTGTAGGGGAAAATAAGGTGGGTGACCTTCCCTCGCTTAAATCCAATTCACTTGCATGTCATGGCATCACCTCCTTGACATCAAGAGCCTCTTCCAGATCAAAGGACAATCAATAACAAGAGAGTCCCAATGTACAAAGAGCTACATCTGAAATCAGGAAGTTCTTCGTTCAAATTTAGCCTCAAACACTTACTACCTGTGTGACCCTTAACTTAACCTCTTTTTGTCTCAGTTTCCTCATAATAACTAGATACCTTGAAGGGTTGTTGAGAGGATGAAATGAGAATATAATTGTAAAATAAGCACAGTATTCCACACACAGCAGGGCGCTCTCTCTCTCTCTCTCTCTCTCTCTCTATATATATATATATATATATACAAATATATATATATATGCTACCTATTATTATTATTATTATTATTCACCTCAGACCTGGTACAATGCTCAAATCTGTGATTATCACAGAACTATCAGATTCTCCCCATCTTACCCTTTTGTTCAAGTGGTTCAACACTCATGACTTCTCTTAATATTATTGGACAACCTGGAAATGAATACTGCTTGTATACGCCATAGACAGAGTGATGGTCTCTAGAAAATGCCTTCTATTCTTTTTCATTTCTTTATTTTTAACATTCTTTTCTTTTTAAATATTGAGCTGCAGGTTCTTTGCCCCTCCCTTTCACCCATCCCCTAAGCCACTTAGAAAGAAAACAATATAATATCAATTATAAATGTAAAGTCATGCAAAACATTTTTGTATTAAACATATCACAAAACAAATTTAAAAAAAAATAATTGAGAAAATTGCATTTCAATTTGCACTAAGAATTCATCAGTTCTAGCTCTGGAGACGGATAGCATTTTTTCATCATGAGTCCCTTCGAATTGTCTTGGATCATTGTATTGTTGAGAGTAGCCTGGTCTTTCTCAGTTGATCATCATCGCAGCATTGCTGTTATTGTGCACAATGATCTGCTGGTTCTTCTAACTTCACTTTGCATCACATCATATAGGTCTGGATGTGGTTTTCTGAAACACTCTCTCATCATTTCTTATAGCACGGTAGTATTCCATAGCAATCATACACCACAACTTTTTTAGCCATTCCCCAATTGATGGAAATCCCTTCAATTTTCAATTCTTTGCCACCACAAAAGAACTGTGATAATTTTTAACATATAAATGTTTTTCCCCTTTTGGAGGTCTCTTTGGAATATAGACCTAGTAATAGTATTGCTGTGTCAAAGGGTATACACAGTTTCATAGTACTTTAGTTATAATTCCAAATTGTTCTCTAGAATGTTTGGACTAGCTCACTACTCTACCAACACTTCATTAAGGTTCCTAGGTCCCTCATTCTCTCCAGCATTTGTGGTTTCTGATAGGGGCAAGGTAGTATGTGAATTGTTCTAAAGTTAGCTTTCTCTAATCAATAGTGATTTAGAACTTTCCTAAGACTATAAGTAGCTTTGATTTCTTCTTCTGAAAATTTCCTGTTCATATCCTTTGACCATTTATCAATTGGGGAATGACTCCTATTTTTATAAATTTGACTTAATTCCTATGTATTTAAAACATGAAGCCTTTGTCAGAGAAATTTGCTATGAAGTCTTTTGATATCCCTTCATTGTCTATTGTACCACTTAGCAAAATGTAGTTTCTTTGATTATCTCTTTTAATTAGTTCCATTTTTGCTCTTGCTTTGTCATGGTCGCTACCCTTGCCTTTTTAACTTAATTTATTTATTTATAAATTTTTTTTATTTATTTATTTGCTTGTTTTTAATATACATTGCTTTATGAATCATGTTGGGAGAGAAAAATCAGGACAATGGGGGAAAACCATGACAGGAAAAAAAGAAGTGAACATAGCATGTGTTGATTTACATTCAATCTCCATAATTCTTTCTCTGGATGCATATGGTATTTTCTATCCAAAGTCTATTGGGATTGTCCTAAAGATTTCAATAATTCTTAAATTATCTCTACTTGATTTATTTTTCTACAGTAGCTATTTTGGAGATAAGCTTTTTCTTCATTTTCTTCAATTTCTTTTCCATTTTTAAAATTTTGTTTTGTTGTTTCTTGATGTCTCATGGAGTCATTAGCTTCTACTTGCCCAATTCTAATTTTTAAGGTATTGCTTTCTTCAATGAGATTTTATGCCTCTTTTTATAACTGGCCAATTTTGCTTTTTAAAAGAATTATTTTCCTCGGTAACTTTTGTGCTTCTTTTACCATTAGGTCAACACTATTTTTAAGTGCTATTTTCTTCAGTATTTTTGTGCTCTTCCCACCAAGTGTCAATTCTCTTTTATAAATTTCTTTTACCATACTTACTGCTTTCTTAAACTCTTCCAGGAATTCATGTTGATCTTGGATCCAATTATCATTTTTTCTTTGAGGCTTTGCTTGCAGGCATTTTCACATCATTATCTTCTAAGTTTATGTCTTGATCTTTCCTTCCACTATAGTAGTTCTTATGGTCAAATTCTTTTTTGTTGTATATTCATTTTCCTAGCCCATTTCGTCTATCTTAAAGTTAGGATAAGAATCCTATAAAAACCCACCAGATTTTACTGATTTGGGAGAAGGTACCCCATTACACCTATAAACTGAATCCTTTGCTCAAATAGGAAAAGCTCAGTGCCAGACTTCTCTAGAATAATACCTTCTTAAATTTAATTTTAATAGCCTGTTATTTTTCCAATTACATGTAAATCTAGTTTAAAATATTCATTTATAGCAAGATTTTGAGTTTCAGTTTTTTCTCTCTCTTCCTCCCATACCTTCCCCCTCCCCAGCACAGTAAGCACTCTATTCATTTCTAACATATTTCCATATGAGTCATGTTGGAAAAGAAATATCAGCACAAAAAAACAAAACCACAAAATAGAAAAGAAAAAGGTGAAAATAGTATGGTTCAAACCATATTCAGTCTCCATAGTTCTCTCTCTAGATGTGGATGGCATTTTCCATCCAAAGCTTATTGGAATTTCCTTGGATCATTGAATTGCTGAGAAGAGTTGATCATGATACAATCTTACTGTTACTGTGTACGTTTTCCAGGTTCTACTCATTTCATATAGCATCAGTTCATGTAAGTCTTTCCAGGCTTTTCTGAAATCTACGTGTTCATCATTTCTTATAGAAAAAATAGATTCCATTGCATTCATATACCATAACTTATTCAACCATATCCCAAATGATTGACATTCATTCTAGAATGATTTCTAATAGATGTCTAGGGTCTGTGCCAAGGAGTCTGCAGAGTTAGCAAAGTTAGCCTGAGTTCCTCAATTTTTAGATAACCATCCCTCTATCCCCTAAAGTGAGAGATCACACCCTTGTCCATTTTTTTTTGCATTGCTGCTACGTCTGATGCTTTCAAACACGCCAGTATAAGGTGACATTTCAGACAATCACCTTATCAGAAATGCACCTTGGGCTTTCTCTGAATTACCAATACATCATCCCAGACTCACTCCACTCCAGGGAAGGGCTCAGCACTACTGTAGAAAAGAAATGCCCCATGAAATGTGTTTTTCATTGCCAACAACGTGCAATAAAATCAACTCACGGACACCTTTATTTATTTTGCCAAGGACAACCCTGTAACTTTCCAACTTCCTTCTGGCTCAGCCACATCAAGACAGTCAGACTGATAAGAGTCAGTTCCTCCACTCACACATCTATTCACTTGTTTTAGAAGGACCTTTCACAGGAACAGAAACCAGATTAAAGTTTATAGAATTTCTAAAACGTGGATAATTCACAGCCCCCAAATTTTCTCTTCCACCACTCCATCATAGCCACTGCACAGGACCAAGGGCAATTTTGTATTTTGCTTTATTCCATGATTTCCATAATCAAAGAACCTATTCCCAAATGGCTAGCCTCTTGGTACTGAGTGACTTTGAAATTATGCAGGCGGATTCCCAGAAAGTAGACAGACACAGGCTGTTTCCAGGATTTTAACCAAAACCATTCCAGAATGATAGAAATCTGTATTCTGCTGACAGAACCCTGGAGAACCCAAGATCAAGACTCACCACAGTGAAACATCAGAGTAGGACTTGGTGGAATAAACATATGGCATTGATCACTATTAAATGTTAACCTATTATGTTTGGCTCAATAATCCAGCCAATCAAGATTGTTTTAGATTTGGACTGTAACGTAAAAAGGACATTTCAGGAAATGTGAACATAAAAGACACTAAATTTTAAAGTGGGCTTTAAACATAGGAGAATTACTAAACAAATTATTACACATGAGTGCAACGGCATATTGCTACACTAGATGAAGAATTCAAAGAGTATTAAAAGACTTGTATGAACTGATCCATAATCGGGTATGTAGAGTCATGAAAACAGTATACCCAGTGACCACAGCATTGTAACCGGAAAGAAGGAAAGAAACTGAAGGCTGTATAATTACAAAAACCAAATTTAACTTGAGAATAATTGAGAAAATATCACTTCCCTCCCCTTGTTTGAAGAGATAAGAAACTAGAGGTATAAAATTTTGCCTGTCCTCCTACTCAACTATTATGTCGATTTTGCTAAACTGCTTTTTTTCCTTTAAATATCTGTTTCAAAAGCTAGCTCACTGAATAAGGGAAGAAATAAGAATATATTTGGAATAATTTAGGAATAATTAATAATAATAGTAATAATACATTTTGAATACATAAGGAATACTATTTGGAAATAAAGGTGATGTAAAACAAAAAAGATAACTATGAGAAGAAAAAAGAAAAAAATGGAAACTGACCAGACCTGAACCCAGTCATTCCTAGGTACCATCTGGTAATGGTCACATGACAAAACATCTGGCTGAAAAGCCAGATCAATGATGGGTGATGTTCTCTTTCAAGTACATGGTACTAGTACTCCTAGATAAATTAGGCAAACTTGGAGAAGACCCAAAGATGGGGTCCCGGAGGGCAGCTCCCAGCCTCCCTCAATGGTGGTCAAGTCAGTCTCAACTTTGGCCAGTAAAGGGCGAAGCTGACAATTGTCTCTTGGGGGCAGGTTGACTAGTGGTGGGTCTCAGCAGCCACCCACAGCTATGGGCTACAGGCTTCCTTTGGGGAAGGGGCTTTATCTGCGCTTTGCACATTTCTTCTGGTTTGCCCAGGTCTCGGTTTGGAGAGAAAGGTTTTCCGCTCCAGATCTTATCTCTAAGCTGCTTCTCATTAGGGAGCGATTAGTGCTAATCCATTTGCATAAGCACACAGGGCCTCATTGAACTGAAACTCTGGAGGGGGGCCAGCTGCCCCACCCCAAAGAACAGCCCCCAAGCAACTCCAAAAACAGCTCCAAAAACTCGTCACAACTCAGTTCAACAGGTTGGGCTCTTTACAACTCATCAGTCTTGGGACAAGGCTCTCTTAAGAAACTCAGATACAACCTGTCTTTATCCAGGGTCTCCCATGGAGATGGAGGAGAATTGAGAAAGACTGGGTAAGTTCCTGTCCTTAGAGACCTCCTGTGGAGGGCTTCAAAGCCCCTCACAGTCTGGCTTGGGCAGTTTCCATGCCTCCTCTGTGGGAACTCTATGTCCTTTACAAACTAGCCAACTTGCTCTATCTCCATAATCAACATCTCATCTCTCACCTCCCAGCCTTTGCACTTGCTATCCCCTAAACCTCAAAGGTTCACCTGTTTCTCTTAGAATCTCTCGAGTTCCCTTGAAGATTCAGTTCCAGCACCACCTCCTACATGAAGTCTATCCTATCCCTCTACCCAGAATTTCACATTCTGCTTCCCCCCCCAAAAAAAAAAAAAAAAAACCTTTCATATTTAACTCTAAAAAAAAAAAAAAAAAAAAAGATGAAATTTCTAAGGGCCAGCTATTTGGTACAATGGATAGAGCACCAGCCCTGGACTTGAGTTCAAATGTGGCCTCAGACACTTAACACTTCTTAGCTGTGTGACCCTGGGCAAGTCACTTAACCCCAACTGCCTCAGTCAAAAAAAACAAAAAACAAAAAGCAACAACAACAAAAGAAAGAGAGAGAAAGAGAGAGAGAGAGAGAGAGAGAGAGAGAGAGAGAGAGAGAGAGAGAGAGAGAGAGAGAGAGAGAGAGAGAGATTTCTGTGTATAAGTCGCATCTTCAACCCATAGCAAAATATATACTCCTTGGGGGGAGGGGGAGGGACTTTAATTGAAGGAAACATGAAGAAAACTTCAAACCAAGCCAATGTTCTCACTGGCCTTCGACAAGGAAAATAAGCAGGGAGAAGGAAGGGGAAGGAAGAACTGAGAGAAAATAGGACTATGGGAGTCACTTCTGCACAAGTGGATGGGCAGAGGAGTAGGTAATGCTGGGAGGTGTTTGAATATACCCTGATAACCATGGGCAGGTGACATCCCATAAAGCCCATTGTAGACCAAGGAGATTCATATATAAATATTAGCTCTTCTTGTCATTGTCATGTGAAATTATCATCATTGTGGCACCTGAGGCATGCAGTGGGGCCCCTGGGTCATGAGCAAGAGTGCCATGTTTTACAGAAATACCCACAAGTTGATTTGTCAGGGTCCCCATGATGTGAACAAGAAGCTGATGTAAGCTGGACTCTCAGTGGGGGGAGGATCCCACAGAAGATCAGAATTCTGGAGCTAGAAGCTAAAAAGAACCTAAACATGGCCTAGAGGCTCTGCTTGAAGCCCTCCAAGCACCAGAGAAGCTCACCACTTCCCACTTGAGGAAGATCACCCCTGGTAGGAAGCTGAAAATGGCCTCCTAGCAATTGCCA